>NC_133780.1:8485684-8558663 GCF_003597395.2 Chelonoidis abingdonii | reverse complement strand
CAATTGAATGAACAATTTTGAAATTTAAAATTTATTTCAATTCTCACTGTTTGAAAAGAAAAAAACCTTTTTTCAAAAAATGTTCATCACTTTGTTTTGAAAAAAATTCAAAATTTCACATATTTTGAATTTGTGTCTTTCTGCCATTCCCTCCCTTTTCCCTTTGCCACTGAGGCACTAAAATAATAAGTCCAGGGTCATGGTTTTTTATTTTAATTTTTTTTATTTTCCTCCCCTCTGAAGCATTTCAGAACTTCTCCAACTTTGGAAAACAAGTGAGTGTCAAGATACAGAGATTTCATGAGTATAAAAGGGGAAATGAAAAGTAAAAGAAATAAGTGAGAACAAACTCCTCCCAACCTAGACATGATTCATTCATGGAGGAAAAGGCAAAAATAATAAAAATCCCAATTTTAAATTGAAAAAAAATAGTTTTCAAAAGCCAAATAAAAAGGAAATTTAAACCAGAAACTCATGAAATTTCAATTGTTTGATTCTGAAAATCCAGTCATTTTTTTTAATTTTGCCAAAAATCAACCAGCTCTATTCCTAATTTTTGGTCTTCTTTTAAATTCCCTTTGTTTTCAGGGCATTGCTATCCAGTCCAAGCTCATTGTGTTCCTCAATATTCCATTACCTCACTGGGGACTCCATTAGTCTCAGATGCTCAGTGTGTGCAAAGTACCCACTAATCAGATTCCAGTTCTTCAAGGGGAAGTCAGAAGTGGCCTCAGTAAATACCCACAGCAGGACACTTGGAGTTACCAGCTACACAAGGTCAGCCTGGAGGACTCAGGTTCGTACCTGCAAGTATTGGGTACGCCGCTCCAGGTGGAAACTCCATCCTCAGAGAGTGCCCTGTCTCCATATCTATCTGTGGTAAGTCTACACTAGGAAAGAGAGAACTCTATGCACAATGGTATGTATCTGATCTGCACCTGCTAGCAGCAAATATCTCAATGGCGGTGATGGACACTAGATGGTGAGGGCTCTGAGTTACTACAGATAATTCTTTCCCAGGTGTCTGGCTGATGGGTCTTGCCACATGCTCAGGTTAACTGATTACCATATTTGGAGTCAGGAAGGAATTTCCTCAGGTCAGATTGGCAAGATGCTGGGTTTTTTCACCTCTCTGCATCATGGGCATGGTCATTTGTAGGTTTAAACTAGTGTAAATGGCAGATTCTCTGTAACCTGAAGTCTTTTAATCATTGTTCAGGATTTCAGTAACTCAGACAGAGTTTATGGGTCTATTACAGGAGTAGTGAGAGATTCTGTGGCCTGCAATGTGCAGGAGGTCAGACTAGATAATCATGATGGTCCTTCTGACATTGAGTCTATGAATCTATGAGTCTTAGGAACACAGGAATTCCAGACTATATGAGACCTGAAATCCATATAACCAATATCTTGTCTCCAACAGTGGTCAGCAGTAGCAAATATGAGATAATCTGTCCCCAACATTAGGTCTCACTGGTCTCTAATAATTAGGGGTTGGCTTAAACCCTGAAGCTGAGTTAATATCTCTTCCAGAAGTTTCTTATCATCGATTGATCACTCTGATAGTCTTGTATCCAAATAAATGCCAGTCTTTTTAATTTTGCTAAATTTTGGCCTGAACAATGCCTGTGGCAATGAGTTTCACAGTCTATTCCCCACTGGGTGAAACAAGCATTCCTTTCACTAGTTTTGGATTTGCATTGTTTAATTTCATTGAATCCTTTTGCTCTTTTGTTAAGCAGAAAGAAGCTCCTGATCTACCCTCTTTACACCATGCATTGTTATACATATTCTCTGTCTCTTTTCAAGGAACAATCACAGTCTTTTTAATCTCTTTGAGAGATATTCCAAGTTTGATTCCTCCATTCACCTTCTCTGAACTTCCTCTGTTTCTGCACTATCCTTTTAGAGATGCAGTGGCAAACACTACACACAGTATGCAGATGAGACTGCACCATGATTTTCCTAAAGGCAGTAGGATATTCTCTGTATTACTCTCCAGCCATCAAACATCTGTTTTCTCTTCTCACTGCAGCTGCACATGAGCAGTTGTCTTCATTGAGTTTCCACAATAAACCAGGTCTCTTTCCGAGCCAATACACTTAATTTAGTGCTCTGTAGGTGAACTAGTGAAAAAAGTTCTGTTTCATGAGAAATTTTGACATTGAATTTTGTTTTTTATTCCAAATCAAAACAAAAAAATATTTCATAATTGCCACGAAATGGAGAGAAAATTTGTTTTTGAAATTTCAAAATGTTGTTTTGAAATGAAATTTTATTTTATTTTTTATTTATTTTGTTATTTTTTCATCCTTTCATGAAAATCATCATAGTAGTACATGGCATGCTATATCATGTTGGGCATAGGATAAATGACATGATACTCTATATATGACATAATATAATAGTTGAGATATGTTATTTTTTAAAATCATTAAAGCAGCTTCTCCTTTTATACAGATTGAAGCATCAATTTTTTCTCAATCCAACTGTTTCTGTTAGTGTTGTAATTAAACATTTTGAAAACTGATCTAGAAAAACAGTGTTAGTAATTAGAGGAATAGGTGTTTTCAATATCTTTTATTAAGCTGAAATCATTTTAGTCGAAAACCAAATATTCAGTTAAAATATCAATTCTGAAACAACGCCAGGGTGCCTATGGGAGCTGTAGTTCAGATGACTAATGTGGCCAATCTCCTTTGGAGTGAGCTCCCCGTCTTCCATAATACACCACCACCAGGGAGTCCCTGTTGCAACACAGAAGGTCAGAAAAGGGGAGACCAGGTGTATCATGGGAGATGTAGTGTGGCTGGGTTCAAGACGAAAAAGGAGAATGGGAACATGAGCAGTTGAACTACAACTCCCATGATGCACCATGGTGGCACTTCCAAATGACAATTTTCAGTTTTCAGATTTTTATGTATTTATTGGCCAAACATTTTCACTCCCCCATCCACCTGCCCCAATGTTCAGTTCTTGATTTTCACTGAAAAAAAGAAAATTTCCCTTGGGAAAAAAAATCTGACCGTTATATGAGTTATATTGGATTGCATGCAGTTTGGCTACAGCACTGGCAGTGAGATTGAAAGAAGTTTGTTTCCATGGATCATGACACATTCCCTGATATTCCCTTCTATTCAGTCAGCAAGCTGACTCCACTGGAAAAAAAAGTCCTCCACCCCTACCCCATCCTTGGGCAAGTAATGAGCACTTCCCTCTTTGTGTGTCTACAACCCTAGATCCCCCTCTCTCACCCTGCTCCTGAGTATCCTGTCTACTAGCTGGAGAAGCTGTCGTCTGACATGTTCTGCTCCGAGGGAGACAGTTCTGCATGAGAGTCATAGGGAAGGGGGAGACTAGACTCCAGATGGCGCACTAGACTCACACCCAATTACTTTTCAGTTGCTGCATTGGGTATGGCAGATGCTGGAACCTACACATGCATTTACGGATACAGCAATCCAGTAGAGAGATTCATGTAAAGAGAGCAACCCATCCGGTAACAGTGAAGGTGAGTCTCCATTTTCCCTTCTGTTTAATTTGTGTCCTGTGTAAATCTTTCTTGCAGTCAGTGAGGTAGACTCAGTCACTTAGCTGTAAACAGGTCAGTGCAATGAGGGTGGTGGGGGAGGACACAGGCATTAATTCCAGTTCAGAACAAGAGCAGATTTTGAATCACTGAATTTCCCTCAAAATGGAAAGTCTGGTTCTCACACAGCTTTAATTCATCAATCCACAATACCATTATTCTAGCTGTAGCCGTCATTCTTCCTCCAAGGTACTTAGAAAGCTTCTTTCTCTGGAATATTTAATGCCTGTGTCTCCCCCAACCCCCACCCTCATTGCACTGACCTGTTTACAGCTAAGTGACTGGAGTCTACCTCACTGACTGCCAAAGAAAGATTTACACAGGACATCAAATAAAACAGAAGGGAAAATGGAGACTCACCTGTCACTGTTACCTGGATGGGGTTGCTCTCTTTACATGCAATCTCTCTACTGGATTGCTGTATCCTGTAAATGCATGTGTAGGTTCCAGCATCTGCCATACCCAATGCAGTCAACTAAAGTAATTGGGTGTGAGTCTAGTCTCCGCCCATCTGGAGTCTAGTCTCCGCCCTTCCCTATGAACTCTCATTGCAGATACTGTGGCTCCCTCGGAAGCAGAACATGTCAGAACGACAGCTTCTCCAGCTACGTAGACAGGATACTCAGGAGTCAGGGTGAGAGAGGGGGATACTAGGGGGTGTAGATCACACAAAGAGTGGAAGTGCTCATTACTTGCCCAAGGATGGGGTAGGGGGTGGCAAGGACTTTTTTTTCCAAGTGGAGTCATGCTTGCTGACTGAATAGAAGGGAATATCAGGGAATGTGTCTATGATCCATGGAAACAAACTTCTTTCAATCTCACTGCCCAGTGCTGTAGGCCAAACTGCCATGCAATCCAATATAAACTCATATAACAGGTCAGATTTTTTTTCCCAAGGGAAATTTTCTGTTTTTCAGTGAAAAATCAAGAACTGAACATTTTGGGGCAGGTGGGGGGGGACGTGAAAATGTTTGGCCAATAAATACATAAAAATCTGAAAACTGAAAATTGTCATTTGGAAGTGCCACCATGGTGCATCATGGGATCTGTAGTTCAACTGCCTCATGTTCCCATTCTCCTCTTTCAGTCTTGCACCCAAGCCATGCTACATCTCCGATGATACACCCTGGTCTCCCCTCTTGCTGACCTTCTGTGTTGCAACAGGGAGCTCCCTTGGTGGTGGTGTATTATGGAAGACCGGGGAACTCAGCTCCCAAAGGAGAATGGCCACATTAGTCATCTGAACTACGGCTCCCATAAGGCACCCTGGTGGCATTTCAGAATTGATATTTTAACTGAATATTTGCTTTTTGGACTAAAAATGATTTCAGCTTAATACAAAGATATTGAAAATACCTACTCCTCTAACTACACTGAGTGTTTGTTTTTCTAGATCAGAGTTTCAAAATGTTTAATTACAACACTAACAGAAGACAGTTGGATTGAGATAATAAAATTAGATGCTTCAATCTGTAATAAGGAGAAGCTGCCTGTAATGATTTTAAAAATAACATATCTCAACTATTATATTATGTCATAATATTATGTATCATGTCATATTACCCTATGCCCAACATGATATAGCATGCCATGTACAACTATGACTGACATTTCATGACAGGATCAAAAAGATAAAATAAAATAAAAAATAAAATAAAATTTTCATTTCCAAACACCTTGAAAGTTTCAAAAACACATTTTCTCTCCATTTCGCAGGCAATTATGAAATTTTTTTTGTTTTGATTTGGAATTAAAATCAAAATTCAAATGTCAAAATTTCTCATGAAACAGAACTTCCATTTTTTCACTAGTTCACCTTACAGAGCACTAAATTAAGTGTATAGGCTCAGGAAAGAGACCTGGGCTTTACTGTGGACAATGCAGTGAAGACAACTGCTCAATGTGCAGCTGCAGTGACAAGAGCAAAACAAGATGTTTGGATGGCATGGAGAGTAATACAGAGGATATTTTACTGCCTTTATGGAAATCAATCGTGCAGTCTCATCTGCATACTCTGTGTAGTGTTTGCCACTGCATCTCTAAAAGGATAATGCAGAAACAGAGGAACTTCAGGGAAGGTGAATGAGAGGAATCAAGAACTTGGAATATCTCTCACATAGAGATTGAAAAGACTGTGATTGTTACCTTAGAAAAGAGACAGAGAATATGTATAACAATGCATGGTGTAAAGACGGTAGATCAGGAGCTTCTGTTCTGCTTAACAAAAGAGCAAAAGGGCATTCAACGAAATTAAACAATGGCAAATCCAAAAATACTGAAAGGAAATGTTTGTTTCAGGATTTCAGGTCTGATATAGTCTGGCAATTCCTGTGTTCCTAAGACTCATAGATTCATAGACTCTAATGTCAGAAGGGACCATCATGATTATCTAGTCTGACCTCCTGCACATTGCGTACATCTGCAGTATTGGGTACGCCGCTCCAGGTGGGAAATCCCATCCTCAGAGAGTGCCTCTGTCTCCATATCTATCTGTGGTAAGTCTACACTAGGAAAGAGAAACTCTATGCACAATGGTGTGTATCGATCTGCAACTGCTAGCAGCAAATATCCCCAATGGCCGGTGATGGGACACTAGATGGGGAGGGCTCTGAGTTACTACAGATAATCTTTCCCAGGTGTCTGGCTGATGGGTCTTGCCCACATGCTCAGGGTTAACTGATTACCATATTGGAGTCAGGAAGGAATTTCCCTCAGGTCAGATTGGCAAAGATGCTGGGTTTTTCTCCCTTCCTCTGCATCATGGAGCATGGGTCATTTGTAGGTTTAAACTAGTGTAAATGGCAGATCTCTGTAACTTGAAGTCTTTAAATCATTAGTTCAGGATTTCAGTAACTCACCAGAGTTTATGGGTCTATTACAGGAGTAGGTGAGTGAGGTTCTGTGGCCTGCAATGTGCAGGAGGTCAGACTAGATAATCATGATGGTCCCTTCTGACATTAGAGTCTATGAACTTACGAGTCTTAGGAACACAGGAATTGCCAGACTATATAAGACCTGAAATCCATATAACCCAATATCTTGTCTCCAACAGTGGTCAGCAGTAGCAAATATGAGATAATCTGTCCCCCACATTAGGTCTCATTCTGGTCTCTAATAGTTAGGGTTGGCTAAACTGAAGACTGAGGATTAATATCTCTTCCAGAAGTTTTCTTATCTTGATGATCACTCGGGTATTCTTGATATCCAAATAAATGCCCAGTCTTTAATTTTGCCAAATTTTTGGCCTGAACAATGACCTGTGGCAATGAGTTTCACAGTCTATTCACCCAGTGGGTGAAACAAGCATTTCTTTCACTAGTTTTGGATTTGCCATTGTTTAATTTCATTGAATGCCTTTTGCTCTTTGTTTGTCCTGCCAGCAGGTATATGGGATCTTGGGAGCAATTCCACACAGGTAGGGTGCAAAATAAATTAATAAAAATGCCAAAACAGGGAAAATTCAATAGTGAGGGGTATGGGGTTTGTCAAGGTAGACAACTGGGAAGGGTTTCTTTTAGCAAATAGTATGGGGTTTCAATAGTGGGTACAATACAGTGGGATACAATAAGTTGGTAACCAATTAACACTGAAGTATAATGTAACAGGTAGCTCACAATTTTATGTAAAGGTGTGTCACAGCAGCATACCAACTAACAGTTATAGAGAAAAGGTGGTAAATAATCAACTTTAGGTAAAAATGTGTCACAGTGTAATAAATGTAAATGTGAGGTGTGTAGAGAGAAAAAGGGTAACCAATGGGTTTTATGCTAGACTTCAGTAATAAATTGAGGTTTGGGCAATAGGAGTGGGTGAACAGGTGGAGAAGGATTAAAAAGAGAGAGAAGAAAGGCAGGGTAGAGGAATGAGATGGGGCTGGGGAAGAGAAGCAGGTGAGCAGAGGGAGATTCAAACTTCAGGAGACAAAGAGGCAGGCAGGCTGCAGGTTTTAAACAGCAGAGAGACTGAGGGGTATGCGGTGACTGGAGAGCTCGGGGCGGGCAGAGGAAGACAGACTTAACCACAACTATAGAGAACACAGCGAAATCTTATCTATGATCTAACTTAACCAAGACACACAGATTAGCAAGTAACAGAACAATGCAACATTTTAAACCTAACTTACAGAGCAAATACAAACAATTCTCTAAACCTAACTTAACCACAGCTATGCAAATGAAATTACAAACTTATTAGACTAAGAACCTAATTCTAATAGGTGCACCTTAGCAGCAGTGGCGGGGGCGCAAGCAGCAGTCCAGGAAGGCACAGCTTAGCAGCAGCACAGGCTTATTTTTAGCAGCAAGTGTGTGGAAGTTTAGGAGAGGTTTTAAGGCACAGACCAAGGCTAGCTTAAGTCTGGCTGCTGGGGGAAACAGAGCCAGCAGCTAAAATAATAAAATAAGATAGAGAGTTTCACAGAGGGATTCTTACAGCCCAAAGGAAGCAGCAGAGGTAAAGCAGCAGAATATCAGAAGATAAGTACGGTCTCAATAATCAGGAGATCTCTCAGGCAGCAATTCGTCTTCTGGGGGGGGGTTCAAAAGGGGTAGCTCAAAAAAAACGAGAGCGGAGAAAGCCCCCAGAAGCCCTGGCTGATCAGACCAGCACAATGCAGAACCTTTCTGAAGTCTGATCAGAAAATGTCTGGTTTAGGGCAAACTTAGGCAGTCCCACATTACTTCTAATTGGCTCAAGCAGGGGAAAGAGAAAAAAAAACAAAGGTGAGGCACAGAGACAGTCTGGGCAGAGTCCTGTGCAGTAGTGACTCAAAAGCACATGAGGCCTATGATCATGCCCAGGACCTTAAAACACAATAGGTCTTGCAGCTGGACATTGTCTACCCTACACCGAGCCCAGTTTACACAAGGTGATAACAGGACAACCCTTTGAACAGGGCAGTGGTCCCATTAGCATAAGTGGCCATCCCTTTGAGAAGGCAATGGCTCTAGGTAACAACTTAAGGGGCCCTCCCTTTGAGAAGGGCAGTGGCCCTGCAACACTAACAGCCAGGGAGGGAGCCACAGAGAACAAAAACAAACGGAAATGGGACCTGTAAGAACAAATGGAATAGGGGATAGCTGTAACGACACTTGTTAAGCAGAATAGAAGCTCCTGATCTACCGTCTTTACACCATGCATTGTTATACTATTCTCTGTCTCTTTTCTAAGGTAACAATCACAGTCTTTTTAATCTCTATGTGAGAGATATTCCAGCTCTGATTCCTTCATTCACCTTCTCTGAACTTTCTCTGTTTCTGCACTATCCTTTTAGAGATGCAGTGGCAAACACTACACAAGTATGCAGATGAGACTGCACACTGATTTGTTAAAGGCAGTAGGATATTCTCTGTATTACTCCCAGCATCCAAACATCTTGTTTTGCTCTTCTCACTGCAGCTGCACATTGAGCAGTTGTCTTCATTGAGTTGCACAGATAAGCCCAGGTCTCTTACCAGAGCCAATACACTTAATTTAGTGCTCTGTAGGTGAACTAGTGAAAAAATGGAATCTGTTTCATGAGAAAATTTGACATTTGAATTTTGTTTTTAATTCCAAATCAAAACAAAAAAAATATTTCATAATTGCCCACGAAATGGAGAGAAAATTTGTTTTTGAAATTTCAAGTGTTGTTTGGAAATGAAATTTTATTTTTTTTTTTTATTATTTTGTATCTTTTCATCCTTTCATGAATTGTCAGTCATAGTAGTACATGGCATGCTATATCATGTTGGGCATAGGATAATATGACATGATACATAATATTATGACATATATAATAGTTGAGATATGTTATTTTTAAAATCATTAAAGGCAGCTTCTCCTTATTACAGATTGAAGCATCTAATTTTATTATCTCAATCCAACTGTCTCTGTTAGTGTTTAATTAAACATTTTGAAACTTTGATCTAGAAAAACAAACACTCAGTGTAGTAATTAGAGAATAGGTTTTCAATATCTTTATTAAGCTGAAATATTTTTTAGTCCAAAACCAAATATCAGTTAAAATATCAATTCTGAAATGCCGCCAGGTGCTTATGGGAGCTGTAGTTCAGATGACTAATGTGGCCATTCTCCTTTGGAGCTGAGCTCCCGTCTTCCATATACACCACCACCAGGGAGTTCCCTGTTGCAACACAGAAGGTCAGCAAGAGGGGAGACCAGGGTATCATGGGAGATGTAGTGTGGCTTAGGTGCAAGACAAAGAGGAGAATGGAACATGAAGCAGTTGAACTACAACTCCCATGACACCCATGGTGGCACTTCCAATGACAATTTTTCAGTTTTCAGATTTTTATGTATTTATTGGCCAAAATTTTTCACTTCCTCCCCCTCCATCCCTCTGCCCCAAATGTTCATCTTGATTTTCACTGAAAAATGGAAAATTCCCTTGGGAAAAAATTCTGACCAGTTATATGAGTTTTATTGATTGCATGGCAGTTTGGGCTACAGCACTAGGCAGTGAGATTGAAAGAAGTTTGTTTCCATGGATCATGGACACATTCCCTGATATTCCATTTCTATTCAGACAGAAGCGTGACTCCCTTGAAAAAAAGCTCACCACCCCTACCCATCCTTGGGCAAGTAATGAGCACTTCCCCTCTTTGTGTGCTCTACATCCCCTACCATCCTTCTCACCCTGGCTCTGTCTACATAGCTGGAGAACTATTTACATGAGATCCTGTCTACATAGCTGGAGAAGCTGTCATCTGACATGTTCTGCCCGGAGGAGACAGTGTCTGCAATGAGAGATCATAGGGAGGGTGGAGACAGACTCCAGACGCGCCTGTCATCTCCATTCAGTCACACTCAATTATTCAGTTGCCTGCATTGAGTATGGCAGATGCTGGAACCTACACATGCATTTACGGGATACAGCAATCCAGTAGAGAGTTCCATGTAAAAAAGCAACCCCATCCGGGTAACATGACAGGTGAGTCTCCATTTTCCTTCTGTTTAATTTGGTGTCCTGTGTAAATCTTCCTTTTGCAGTCAGTGAGGTAGACTTCAGTCACTTAGCTTAAACAGGTCAGTGCAATGGCAGGGTGGGGGAGGGGGAGACACAGGCATTAGATATCAGAGAAAGGACTTTCTAAGTACCTTGGGGAAGAATGAGGCTACAGCTAGAATAATGTATTGTGATTGATGAATTAAGCTGTCTGGGAACCAGAATTTCCATTTGAGGGAAATTCAGTGATTCAAATCTGCTCTGTCTGAATTGGAACAAACACTAAGATTCCTCTGAAGAATATTTTCAAAAAAATGTGGATCAATCAAAATATTTTGTTTTAATAAATGAAAACATTTTGTTTTGATTTGACACACACAACATACACACCATATATATATACACACACATATATACATACATATATATGTGTTGTGTGTGCTATAAAAGAAATTTGAAATGAAAAGTTCTTTTAAAATGGAAAATCAAAATGTTCTGTTCCAAAAAATATTAGAGTAAAACTTTTTCAACATTATCAAAAGAATTTTTTCAACCATATAGACCCTGGTGGATGGAGGACCAATTGCTCTGACAGAATTCTGGGAGTTATATCTGTTTCTTTCAGAGGGAGGGCTGCCAAACCCAAGATCTGAGAAACGTTAATAACCAGAACCCAATCTCTATTCATCATGACTGTCTTTCACCCTTCCTTCTGGCAAATTGCTATAGGGTAAAAATCTGGCCTATTTAGTCAAAGGAATTTTTAATTCTATGGGGCCAGGATTTCACCCCTAGTGTCTAGTGTCCAGCAGGACCTCAGTGGGAACAGCAAACAGGCTACTTTTGCCTTCAGATCAAGATTGAAAACAATGAATAGTGAATATATATCCCCTCTGGCCACTTGGATGAGAGCTAGATGCCTCTGACACACCACAATGAATTTAAATAGGGGGTCACTTCACTGCGTCAGCTGTTGATAAAATTCAAAATTTTGATGCTCTAGTATTTTCTGTTAAGAAAGTATATAGAGCTACCTGGATTTACATCAACTGAAGATCTGGATCCAAGTTTCAATTGTTTTGTAAGACTTCATCCATCTAGGCACTCAACCATATATCCATCTGTATTTACAATGGAACATTTTTCCACGAAAATGCCATTTTGTTGAAACCAAACTTCCCCTGGCAAGATGACAATTTTGATTATATTTAATTTCATTTTTTCTGAAAAAAAAGATCTTGATAAATGTTGAAAAAGTTTTACTCTAATATTTTTGGGAACAGAACATTTTGATTTTCCATTTTAAAAGAACTTTTCATTTCAAAATTCTTTTATAGCACACACACACACACACACATGTATATATATGTGTGTATATATATATATATGTGTGTGTGTATGTGTGTGTGTGTCAAAATCAAAACAAAATGTTTCAGTTTTATTAAAAACAAATATTTTGATTGATCCACATTTTTTTTGAAAATTATTGCTTCAGAGGAAATCTTAGTGTTTGTTCCAATTCAGAACAAGAGCAGATTTTGAATCACTGAATTTCCCTCAAAATGGAAATTCTGGTTCCCACACAGCTTTAATTCATCAATCCACAATACCATTATTCTAGCTGTAGCCTTCATTCTTCCTCCAAGGTACTTAGAAAGCTTCCTTTCTCTGGAATATCTAAATGCCTGTGTCTGCCCCTCCCCTCCCCCCCTCCCCCACCCCCATTGCACTGACCTGTTTACAGCTAAGTGACTGAAGTCTACCTCACTGACTGCAAAAGGAAGATTTACACAGGACACCAAATTAAACAGAAGGGAAAATGGAGACTCACCTGTCACTGTTACCCGGATGGGGTTGCTCTCTTTACATGGAAATCTCTCTACTGGATTGCTGTATCCCGTAAATGCATGTGTAGGTTCCAGCATCTGCCATACTCAATGCAGTTGCTCAACTGAAATATTGGTGTGTACTGAATGGAGATGACAGGGCCCATCTGGAGTCTAGTCTCCACCCTTCCCTATGAACTCTCATTGCAGACCTGGCTGACTGTGGCTCCCTCGGGAGCAGAACATGTCAGAGCGACAGCTTCTCCAGCTATGTAGACAGGATACTCAGGAGTCAGGGTGAGAGAGGGGGATGCTAGAGGGTGTAGAACACAAAGAGGGGAAGTGCTCATTACTTGCCAAGGATGGGGTAGGGGGTGGTGAGGACTTTTTTTTTTCAAGTGGAGTCACGCTTGCTGACTGAATAGAAGGGAATATCAGGGAATGTGTCCATGATCCATGGAAACAAACTTCTTTCAATCTCACTGCCCCAGTGCTGTAGCCCAAACTGCATGCAATTCCAATATAAACTCATATAACTGGTCAGAAATTTTTTCCCAAGGGAAATTTTCATTTTTCAGTGAAAAATCAAGAACTGAACATTTTGGGGCAGGAGGGATGGAGGGGGGAGGGAAAATGTTTGGCCAATAAATACATAAAAATCTGAAAACTGAAAAATTGTCATTTGGAAGTGCCACCATGGTGCATCATGGGAGTTGTAGTTCAACTGCCTCATGTTCCCATTCTCCTCTTCTGTCTTGCACCCAAGCCACACTACATCTCCATGATACACCTGGGTCTCCCCTCTTTCTGACCTTCTGTGTTGCAACAGGGAACTCCCTTGGTGGTGGTGTATTATGGAAGACGGGGAGCTCAGCTCCCAAAGGAGAATGGCCACATTAGTCATCTGAACTACAGCTCCCATAAGCACCCTGGCGGCATTTCAGAATTGATATTTTAACTGAATATTTGGTTTTTGGACTAAAATGATTTCAGCTTAATACAAAGATATTGAAAACACCTATTCCTCTAATTACTACACTGAGTGTTTGTTTTTTCTAGATCAAAGTTTCAAAATGTTTAATACAACACTAACAGAAGACAGTTGGATTGAGATAATAAAATTAGATGCTTCAATCTGTAATAAGGAGAAGCTGCCTTTAATGATTTTAAAAATAACATATCTCAACTATTATATTATGTCATAATAATGATTATCATGTCATATTATCCTATGCCCAACATGATATAGCATGCCATGTACTACTATGACTGACATTTCATGAAAGGATGAAAAAATTAACAAAATGAAATAAAAAATAAAATAAATTTTTCATTTCCAAACAACACTTTGAAAGTTTCAAAAACAAATTTTCTCTCCATTTCGTGGGCAATTATGAAAATATTTTTTTTGTTTTGATTTGGAATTAAAAACTAAATTCAAATTTCAAAATTTCTCATGAAACAGAACTTCCATTTTTTCACTAGTTCACCTTACAGAGCACTAAATTAAGTGTATTGGCTCTGGAAAGAGACCTGGGCTTTATTGTGGAAAACTCAATGAAGACAACTGCTCAATGTGCAGCTGCAGTGAGAAGAGAAAACAGATGTTTGGATGGCTGGAGAGTAATACAGAGAATATCCTACTGCCTTTATGGAAATCAATGGTGCAGTCTCATCTGCATACTGTGTGTAGTGTTTGCCACTGCATCTCTAAAAGGATAGCGCAGAAACAGAGGAAGTTCAGAGAAGGTGAATGAGAGGAATCAAGAGCTTGGAATATCTCTCACATAGAGATTAAAAGATTGTGATTGTTACCTTAGAAAAGAGACAGAGAATATGTATAACAATGCATGGTGTAAAAATGGTAGATCAGGAGCTTCTGTTTCTGCTTAACTAAAGAGCAAAAGGGCATTCAATGAAATTAAACAATGGCAAATCCAAAACTAGTGAAAGAAAATGCTGTGTTTCACCCAGTGGGTGAATAGACTGTGAAACTCATTGCCACAGGCCATTGTTCAGGCCAAAATTTAGCAAAATTAAAAAGAGACTGGGCATTTATTTGGATATCAAGAATACCCAGAGTGATCAATCGATGATAAGAAAACTTCTGGAAGAGATATTAATCCTCAGTCTTCAGGGTTTAAGCCAACCCCTAACTATTAGAGACCAGAATGAGACCTAATGTGGGGGACAGATTATCTCATATTTGCTACTGCTGACCACTGTTGGAGACAAGATATTGGTTATATGGATTTCAGGTCTCATATAGTCTGGCAATTCCTGTGTTCCTAAGACTCATAGATTCATAGACTCTAATGTCAGAAGGGACCATCATGATTATCTAGTCTGACCTCCTGCACATTGCAGGCCACAGAACCTCACTCACCTACTCCTGTAATAGACCCATAAACTCTGATTGAGTTACTGAAATCCTGAACTAATGATTTAAAGACTTCAAGTTACAGAGAATCTGCCATTTACACTAGTTTAAACTACAAATGACCCATGCTCCATGATGCAGAGGAAGTGAAAAAAAACCCAGCATCTTGCCAATCTGACCTGAGGAAATTCTTCCTGACTCCAAATATGGTAATCAGTTAACCCTGAGCATGTGGGCAAGACCCATCAGCCAGACACCTGGGAAAGAATTATCTGTAGTAACTCAGAGCCCTCACCATCTAGTGTCCCATCACCGGCCATTGAGGATATTTGCTGCTAGCAGTTGCAGATCAGATACATACCATTGTGCATAGAGTTCTCTCTTTCCTAGGTAACTTGAAGTCTTTAAATCATAGTTCAGGATTTCAGTAACTCACCAGAGTTTATGGGTCTATTACAGGAGTAGGTGAGTGTTCTGTGGCCTGCAAACCTGAGTCCTTCAGGCTGACCTTGTGTACCTGGTAATTCCAAGTGTCCTGCTGTGGGTATTTTACTGAGGCCACTTCTGACTTCCCCTTGAAGAACTGGAATCTGATTAGTGGGTACTTTGCACACACTGAGCTTCTGAGACTAATGGAGTCCCCAGTGAGGTAAATGGACTATTGAGGGAACACAATGAGCTTTGGGACTGGGATAGCAATGCCCCCGAAAACAAATGGGAATTTAAAAGAAGACCAAAAAATTAGGAATAGAGCTGGTTGGATTTTTTGGCAAAATTAAAAAAAATGGACTGGGATTTTCAGAATGAAACAAACTGAAAATTTCCATTGAGTTTCTAGGTTAAAAGTTTCTTTTTATTTTGGTTGTAGAAAACAGATTTTTTTTTCAATTTTAAAATTTGGGATTTTTATTTATTTTTGCCATTTCCTCCATGAATGAATCATGTCTAGGTTGAAGGGGGAGGTTGTTCCTCACTTATTTCTTTTACTTTTCATTTCCCTTTTTCTACTCTATACATTTAGAACACTTCCTCCACTTTAGAAAAGGTGCAGCGCAGCAAATAGAAAAATCAAAATCTGTAACTGTGACACTCGTTTTTCCAAAGTTGGAGAAGTTCTGAAATGCTTCAGAGGGGGAGGAAAATAAAAAATAAAATTAAAATAAAGAAACCCATAACCCTGGACATTATTCATTTTGGTGCCCTCAGTGGCAAAAGGGAAAAGAGAGGGAATGGGCAGAAAAGACACAAATTCAAAGTATGTGAAATTTTGAAATTTTTTCAAAATAAAAGTGATGAACTTTTTAAAAAAAATGTTTTTTTTTCTATTTCAAACAGGGAGCAATTGAAATAAATTTTAAATTTCAAAATTGTTCATTCAATTGTTTGCCCATTCTCCAGTCAGCACTACTCTGGAGTATGGTAGATACTAATTTTAGTTGTTTATTATTTATACTGTGGTAGCACCTAAGTGCTCCAGGCCCAGACCAGGACCCCACAGTGCTAGGCGCTGTACAAACATAGAACAAAAAGATGGTTCCTGCCCCAAACAGGTTACAATCTAATTATAAGACAAAGAAACAACAGGTGAATATGGAAAGACAGAGAAATAGCTCACAGGTTGCTCCCTAGGGCTCAATCCGGCCTCTCTCTGAATCTTCCTGTGATGGTACCTCCCATAAGACTTTATGGAAATATGGTTATGAATGTATATATATAATTTAACTAGAATGTGTTTTATGCTACATATGCCATGTAACATATATCTGTAAAGGTTATAATCCACTGAATGTATTAATCCTATTTGTATGTATGCATGTAATCATTTTTGTATTCAAAGTTATGAATATTGGCTGTATATTGGCTTAATTTCTAGTTAACTTTAGTAGAGTATTTGGTCAGTTCCTGGAGAGAGGGATGTTGAAATTAAGCACCTAATTAAAAAACAAACAAACACATAAAGGACAATGAATTTTGGAATGCTCCAATCCACATAAGAAGTCTACTTGATGATGTTCAAGGTAGCATGTGGCCCATGGCTGTTACCTGGTAAGAAACTGTGAGTCATGCATGGATATGTGACTTGCCCAGGTGACTCCCGAACTCCACCTTGGAGCTAGACTTTGCATAGGAGAGAGGAGGGGGTTTCCACTCACAAGAGAAAGTCCATTTATGCTGATGGCAGCAGGGTCAGCTCTGCAGTTTTCACCACCCCAAGCAGTGCACCAAATTGCCACCGCGCGTGGCGCGGCAGTCCGTGTGCCCTTAGGGCAACAGGCGCGTTTCCGCAGTGGTGGCAATTTGGCAGCAGCTTCTATGTTTAGCTGAAGCCGCTCCGGACAGCCAAACATGGAAGAGACCACCAAATTGCCTTCACCGCAGAAATGCGCCTGCCACTCTAACGGCGCACGGACTGCCCCCGCCGCCCACGGCGGCATTTCGGCACGCTGCTTGGGGGCAAAACAGCAGGGACTGCTGCCCCTTGCAGAATGCCACCCCAAGCACCAGCTTGAAATGCTGGTGCCTGGAGCTGGCCCTGGATGGGAGACCCCTCCATTTTGTCTCCAGCTGGCTAAAGAGAGAGCCTCTCCACCCCTAAAGATACCTGAGAGAAACTGGAACAAAAGACAGTAACTACAAAGGGTGTGAGTGATTGCTGGACCCAGACTAGAAGAAGATTAGTCTGTAAAAGGAAGCTTACTGGAACTGGTGAGATTTTATCTGTACTCAATGGTATTCAGTAACATTAGGATTTGCATGTTTTATTTTATTTCACTTGGTAATTCACTTTGTTCTGTCTGTTACTACTTGAAACCACTTAAATCCCACTTTCTGTATTTAATAAAATCTCTTTTTACTTATTAATTAACCCAGCATATGTATTAATACCTGGGGGATGGGGGGCAAACAGCTGTGCATATCTTTCTATCAGTGTTGTAGATGGTGAACAATTTAGAAGTTTACTCTGTATAAGCTTTATACAGGTAAAATGGATTCATTTGGGTTTAGACCCCACTGGGAGTTGGGCATCTGAGTGTTAAAGACAAGGACATTTCTGTAAGCTGTTTTCACTTAAGTCTGCAGCTTTGGGGCACTTGGATCAGACCCAGGGCCTGTGTTGGAGCAGACGGGTGTGTCTGGCTCAGCAAGACAGGGTGCTGGATTCCCAGGCTGGCAGAGGCAAAGCAGGGGCAGAAGTAGACTTGACAGAGCACCTGGCAGTTCCTAAGGGGGTTTCTGTGATCCAATCTGTCACACTTCCCATGTAGGAAATTTCATGGCTGCTTCCAAAAGGCTGTTCCATTTTACTGGGTAACTCTCAATTTCACATCAGCCTCAGAGTCTGTGGTGAGTTACAGCTCCAGAGAGTTTGGAAACAGTGAAGGTAGAAGTAGTTGGAACACAGTAAACCATGTTCTAGTAGGGGACAAAGGAGAAGTGATTTTATTTTCTTCTTTGCTGTTTATATCCTGGATCTCCCCATTCTTCATTCAAGGCATGTATCCCCTTCAACACTGCATCTTAATTGGCCTGAAGAGTTTAACTGTTAGGTCTTAACAGAAGATAGTTGTGAGCGGAGAATTATTCGCATAAACCACATTTCCTCTGCTACTGTGGATCTATTTATAATGTATATTTTAAGCTACTGCTGAAAGGCACCAGCAAAACCCCCTCTCAAGCCCTTCCAGTGGGTGATGTGGACTCAGTCTTCTTGGACCAGTGCATTCTCATTGCTTTTACTGAGGCTGCCAAACATAGGGTCACTTGGTGCCGGTTTGTGTGGTGTGGGCATCTGTTCTGCTGGGGATGAAGCAGAAAACTCACCTAGTCATTTCACACACGAAAAAAGATGTGACCATCAGAAGACAACTAGAGCTGGCTGAAAATGTTGTGTGTGTGTGTGGTGGAAAGCTCTTTCTTTTTCCATGGAAAATGACTTTTTGACAAAAGGGAAGTTAAAGAGGAAATCTACATTTTTGTTGAAAACTGAAAAATCCGAAACATTTTTTCTTCATTTTTTGACCCTTCTGCCTCAAAACTTCAACTAAAAAAGTTCAACAAAAATGAAAAACAAAAAAGATATGTTTGTCACCCCTCTCCCCTCCCCCCAAAAAACAACAAAAAACATGGGAAAGAAGTAATGGGCTGATCGCTGATAATCAAAATTTACAGAAAAAAAATGAGAAAAATGCTGCTTGAGAACTTTTTAGAGTTAAAATCCAGTGATTTAGACTTTTGAATTATGGCTGTTACAAATGGACTAGCAAATGAGTAGTAGAAACAGGTATGATTTCTTGATTTAAGGCTATTCACTGTGTATATTTTGACATTTGATGTTGACAATTTTTGTTAATGGTTTATAAAGCTTCAGCATCTTGAATCTCATTTTCTACTGTCACTAAATAATAGACTGACATCCCCCCCATAAATTTCCACAACTTAGAAAATTAAAATGACTAAAAATCTAAAAAATGCTTAAAAATAAACTTTGATATTATCCATCAAAGTTAAAAAAAAAATCAAATTCTGCCAAGCCTACTTACATTGTCTGAATGCACTGGGCTGTTTAGTGCAGTTTAAGGGAATGAGATGCCCAAAATTTATTAACTGTCAATGGGATTTGGGGACTAGATTCACGTTAGGTACCTAAATCCCGGAATCAGTCCGCAGGGAACTGATAAACCAGGGAAAGATAGGCATTCCTTGACTTAACTCACCTGCAGGGCTTGATCCAGCAAGTGTACTCAGAGCTTGCCTACTCGATTGGGTCCGTTTAGGTGATCTTGCACAGAATGGCCAGAAGGAAGAGGGTGTACTCATGACTTTTAGCCCAGTGGTTAGGTAACTTGCCTGGGAGGAGGAAGACCCCTGATTCAAGTCCCACTTTGACTGAGAGGGAGCAGGGATTTAAACATGGCTCTTCTATGTCTCAGCTGAATGCTCTAACAACTGGGCAATGGGATAGTCTGATACAGGGCTCTTCCTTCTCTCCTAAAGCTGTTGAACTTCAGATTAAAAACTAAAAAAGTCATTGGTATAGGGAAGCCTAGGTCTCCCATTTGTCAGGTGAGTGCTCTAGTCATTGGGCTACAGAGTGATTCTCACATTTGCTCTTTCTCTTTCTTTGGCCCAATGATTATTTCATAATCTAAGTTAGTGGGACAGCTTCAATGGGAGAGACCAAGGGAGCCATCTGTCGGAATATCCCACACTTCACTGAAGGTTGGACAAAAAGCAGTGGGCTTAATCTGCAGCAAGGATTCGGTTAGATTAGATATTTGGAAAAATATTTCTAACTCAAAGAGTAGTTAAGTTCTGGAATAGGCTTCCAAGACAGGTTGTGGAATTCTCAGCACTGGAGGCTTTTAGGAACAGGTTGGACCAATACCTGTCAGTGATGTTCTAAGTTTTTGTGTTCCTGCCTCAGTGCAAGGGGCTGGACTTGATGATCTCTTGATGTCCCTTCCAGCCCTACATTTCTATGATTCTTTCATCCAGGAGTAAGGGAACTCACATGAGAGGCAGCAAAACCCTGTCCCTGCTTGGGCACAGGTGGAGATTGAACCAGGGGTATTCCACATCTCAGGTGAGACTTTAATCACTGGTCTTAAAATTATGAGGGAAGGCCTCTTTCCCCCATGCCCCTGGCTTCTTGCAAAAACGGTATAGACGACTAGTGCTGAGATAAGGTTTGTAGCTGAGACTCTCAAACACAGGGAAGCACTTCCAGGACTTAGACACCAATCTCTGCAAGAGGGACACACCTTCACTTTGTCATCTGCTTAGTCCATGAGCTGCCTAGGGTGTTGGCATTTGTGGATCCCCTTCTGAAGTTCCCATCTCTCCCCATTCATTGCATGTGGACCTAGATGCCTAACTCAAGCTTTGTGCTTCACAGTGATTTTTCTCTGAGCCTAAAAGTTAGGTATGGTGAAGAAAACAGGAAGTTTCTTTGTGCATCTAGACCTGGGTGCCTAACTCCCTTATGTGCCTTTGGAAATCCCAACCATAATTATTAATTAGCATATAAATATTTAAAATCATGGAATAGAGATACTTTCCTCTGAAATCTTTACATGGAAAATGCTGTAGAAGAGTGAATTTTCATTATCCTTTAAAAGTTTTGCACTTGTCCTGATTACAGAGTTTACCACTTGTGATGCCAGCATTACATAGGTAGAGTAATTTTGCAGACATTTCTGCAGGTGGAATTTTCAGAAATGTCTAAGTAATTCTAAAGTACAGGGGTGTTGAAAGTCAAATGAGTTGTTAAGGGACAGAATTTTAGAGGTGTTTAAGCACCTAAATGGGCAGCAAGATGTCTCGTGGGTGCCTAACTCCCATTGAAATTTTTGAGAGTTAGGTGACTAGGCACTTTTGAAAAATCTTATTAGGTGTCTCTATCATTCTGTAGGCACCTAAGTACACATAAAAATCTAGCCCCTTAAGGGGAATTTTCAAAAGCACATAAGTGAGATGGCTGCTCAAGTCCCAGAAAAGCCAGTGGGATTTGCGCATATATCTTCCTTAGTCTCCCATTGAAATCCAAACCATTTTAAAAATATCTATGCTGTAGAATCCTTTTCACCTCCTTCTTGTGACAAGGAACTGATCCAAGACAGCTGACATCAAGAAAAGTGTCTGTCACAAAGGCAGAAGGCTTCATGCTTTCCATGTGTCGCATCTGAATGTTGAAATATGTGATTTTCCTTTTAAACCAAGTGGGGAAATGAAATTTGAAGTAGTTGAACTGATTTGAAAACAACATTTTCTTACACTGATAATTATGACATGGCCAAACAGCATTTGAAGGAAGATAGAAAACCTCGGCCTGTGTTATGCTTGTCAGATGAGATGATCCAAGTGGGTACATTCTGGCAATAGACTGTATGAATCAAACTTGGTCTTGAGGCTAAGGCACTGCACCAGAGCTAAGGAGAGCTAGGTTCAATTTTACACTTTGCCGCACATGCCCTGTACAACGTTGGGTTAAGCTGGTTAACTTCTCTGCACCTCAGTTTCCCATCTGTAAAACGTGGATGATAATAATAAAGTTTTCTCAAAACATTTGTTTGTCTTGTAATTGCTCAGCACAGTGGAGGCTGAGATCTCATTTGGGATAGTCAAAACATTATTAAACAATAATATTTATTAGAAAAATGTATTTACACAATATAGAGTGGAAGAAGAGACCACCTAAAAACTCTGAGATCATTCAGGGATTTTTCCTCCTGTTATTATATAAAATGTGATGGAGTATTTGATGGTAGGAGTTGGGCATCACATTTGTATGTAAATAATTCTACATATGTAGTAGATAGAAATAAATACATGAAGGTCCAAACTCTAGAATTGTGGAGTGAAACTAGAGTAAATAGGACTGGTTAAAACATCATTTCATTGATCATTTTCAAAGTGTTTTGGGAAAAAAAAAATCTTTTGAACATTGTTCTTCAGGATTTTTGCAACATTTGAGTGTCTTTAAAAAAATCATTTTCTTTTTTGGAAAAAAGGAAAAATACATTTTTTGTCCAGCTATAATGGTAAATAAATAAATCTGATATTTTCAAACCCTTCTAAAGATCAATTAATTAATTTCTTATGGAAACCATTTATTAAATCCATTTTGCATATTCTAAAATTTCATTCTGTAAGCTTTATTACATTTAATAAAATACACTGCCTTTACTCAAAAATCGGTTTTTCCCAAAAAATGTTGACATTGTTGAAATGTTTATTAGAGATGATAAAAAACGAACACTGGTTTTTGAAAAAAAAAAAGAAATGCTAATGTTTTTATTTCTGTGTTTGAAATTAGCCCATTTTTCGTTTGTGCAAATAGTTGTAGATTAAAAAAAATATCAACTATGTTGCCATTTTTTGGTAAACAAGAATGTAAATAACCAGTTTGATAAGATTTTCAGTAACAAAAATCTGCAAACTGTACGAAATTCTCAATGAAAACTGTACTCAAAAGGCAATTTTTGATTTAAAAAAAGGATATTTTCATCAAAAAGTTGTATTTGTGATGGTCTTGTTATCTTTATATAGTGGGATTTTTATCCTAACAAACACAGGTGATCAGTAATTGGCTTCAGGACTCTTGTGAAAAACACCATATTCAGCACATCCCTCTCTTTCCATATCTATCTACCTATTCCCATGCTCTAACCCATTATACCCCACTCTCCTGTGACAGCCAGGACTAGATCCCAGATATCCCAGCTTCCAAGCAGCTATTCTGTCTCCGTTGGCTATGGTTACATAGGATATATTGTGTGTCAAAATTCCATTGATTTTCAATAGGATTTGAGCACTGAAGTCCCTCTGAAACTTCCAGCTTTAATCTCACTGAGTTTTAGCAGAACATTTGCAAAATAGGTAAGATTATACTCCCTTCTCCCCACAGGTGTGTCTCTTGCTTCCTTAAATTTAAGTTCAATAGGGCAGGAAGTATCTCTCACTAAGTGCTTGTTTAGTGTCTAGATCAAGGGAACCTCGCTCTAGGTTGATGGAAGTGTTTATATGCTCATATAGACCCAGTATTGCTCCTAAGTATTATCATTACAATATCAAATACACACTCCCCCATTCAAACATATCTGTGCTGGAACTGAGAGACGAACAAAACCTTCCAGCAATCACAGAGAAATGGAAATTGTGTTGGTAGCAGAATGTGCAGTACTAAGTAATTGGAAATGTGAGGCCAGTTGGGATACTTTGGCAGACCACCAGTGAAGTCGGCAGTGCTGCTCCAATGTACAGGAGCTGAGAGACTGCCCTCCTGATCTGTTCCAGTCATTACAAAGTATTTGTGGTTTAATCAGAATCATTTACAGAAATGTGAACACCGCAAGTTTCATTAGGAAAATAAAATTAATCTGATGATAAAGTGGGGGTGAAATAGGCTAACATCTGGTGTGATACTGACCTGTTAATATAGTTCTGCAATACCATATGTTTATATATCATGTTGTTGTTTTTTTTAATTTAAAATCAGCATAGAGGCCAGATTCTTAACAGGTATAATTCACTGGAGCGCCATGAAATTAATGGAGTGACATCAATTTACACTAGTTTGGGACCTGGCTCTATGCTTGTAATTAATACTTACTGAGAAATGCAGTGAATAAAGAAAGAAAGAAAGAAAGAAAGAAAGAAAGTTAAATGGAGAAAATGACAAGTCTCATCTGCCACAAAATGTTTGACAATATTCTCTTTCTCTCCCTTATCAGCTGGCAAGAGGTAGACAAAGTCTTATTTTCTTCACTGTTGCCAGTTCACTTCACATGGGTTATTGGTTAATGTGAGGATCAGAGATAGGGCTACCACTAAGGGTAAGAGTTAGATAAAGGACAGGTTAGTTCCATAATCTTGGTCAGAGTCTAGTGAATGCTTTGTCTGAAACAATATTTACAATTCACTCTGAGAGTCTTCATGCTATTCAAGAAATAGGTTTAGGGTCACAGTTAGGGTGAAGGTTATGGTTAACATCAGACTTAGTGTTAAGGTTATAGTTTGATTTAAACATTTGGGATGGGGTAGGATTTAGATGAGAATATAGGGTTGAGATTAGAGTTAGTGTTAGGAGTTAAGAGGGTGAAAAGGTTAAGTTGGGGTAAAAGTTAAGGGGGATTTATCAAGGTAAGGGTTATTAATTAAGATAAAGGATTGAGGTTAGGGCTAAAATGAGCAGTTAAGATTAGAGTTAAGAGTAAGGTAAAGGTAAAGAGTAGGGATCAAGATAAGTGTTATTGATAAGGTATTATAGAAAAATTAAGGGTTATGGTAAGAGTTAGAGTTATGTGTTAAGATTTGGTTTTAGAGTTAGAGTCAGTTACTTAGTCTAGCCTGAACTCCCACAGATTTTATGCCTGAAATTGTATTCACAATTAATCCTGAGTTTCCTCACACTGTTTTGGAGACTGGCTATGATTAGTGCTATGGGTGAGGGTTAACTCTGTAGAGTTCTCCCAGTTCCTGCAAATGTTCTGCCACAATTCTAATTACAATTCATCCTGAAGCTCTTCTTACCACTCAGAAAATAGGACACAGTGTCCCTCAGCACCTCCTTGACCATCTGGTTCCTCAGGGTGTAGATGAAAGGGTTCAACATGTGGGTGACAGTGGCAGTCTGTAGAGTCACCACCTTCTTGAGGCCGAAGGAGAACCCTTTGTTGAGCACCACATACATGAAGATGGCACTGCCATAGAAGATTGAGGCCACTGTGATATGGGAGGCACAGGTTGTCATAAACAGATAGTTAAGGGTTAATGCCTCTTTTACCTGTAAAGGGTTAAGAAGCTCAGTAAACCTGGCTGACACCTGACCAGAGGACCAATAGGGGGACAAGATACTTTCAAATCTTGGTAGGAGTGAGTCTTATTTGTGTCTTTGTTTTAGGGGTGTTCGCTCTTGGACTAGAGGACCAGATGTCCATCCAGGCCTCCAAATCTTTCTAACCAGTTTCTCATGTTTCAAAATTGTAAGTAATGCCAGGCAAGGCGGGTAGTTTTATTTTTTTTTTCTCAACTTGCAATGTCCTTTTTGCTGGGAGGATTTACTCTCTTGCTGTAACTTGAACTAAGGCTAGAGGGGGTTTCCTCTGGGCTCTATGAATGAGTACCCTGTAAAGTATTTTCCATTCTGATTTTACAGAGATGTTTTACCTTCTTTTCTTTAATTAAAAGCTTCCTTTTAAGAACCTGATTGATTTTTCCTTGTTTAAGATCCAAGGGATGGTCTGGACTCATCAGGGATGGTGGGGGGAAAGTAGGGGGGATGGTTAATTCTTCCTTGTTTTAGATCCAAGGGGTTGGATCTGTGTTCACCAGGAATTGGTGAGTTCAAGGCTGCCCAGGGAGGGAGGTTTTGGTGGACAGAAGTGTTCCAGACACTAAATTCTGGGATGATGGCAGAGTTACCAGATAAGCTAGTATTAAGCTTAGAGGGTCCATGCAGGTCCCCAACATCTGTACCCTAGTTCAGAGTGGGAAAAAATGAAACAGGTGGAGGTTTTTTGCTGCTGTGGAGGAATGCGAGGATAGTGGCAATGATGTATAGTAGGACACCACAGTGAGCATCAGCAAGCTCAGCATACACGAGGAGGGGAAAACTCTATAGCTCTACAGGCTGGTGTGGCACAGGAGACGCTTGATCAATGGCTCAGTGTCCAGAAGAAGTGATCAAGAGTTGGAGGGGGGCACAGGAAGTGGCAGCTGGGGAATGATGGATGATGATGATGATTTGATGGGGGAAAGGACAGAAAAAACCTCCAACCAGACACCACACCAGCTGAACAGACATCCGTGGGCTCGTGATGGTGGAGTAGCGCTGGGGTGCTAGATGGCATGTAGCAGTCCACTGATAGGGCCAAGAGGATAAATTCAGTGTGCCGAAAGAAGTAGAAGAGGCACTTCAATGCAGCCAGAGACTGAGATGGTCTTTTGCTGTGAGAGTCCTCATTCTTTGGCAATGCTGATGTTTCTCTGATATCAATGAAGGAGAGATTGGAGAGGAATAGTAATGGGACTATGGAGGTGGTGGTCAGCCCGGGTGTCGATGATGATCACATTCCCAGTGATTGTCACTATGTGATGATTTAGTAATTACAGCAGCACCATAGAAGATGATTCTTCAGCTCCTAGATCACAGAAAAACTCAACAGGATGACTCATTGACCTTGGTGCTGTGGTGCCCATCAGCAGTAGATCTGCTGTTTCAATGGTGGAGGAAAATGAATTCAAAATCAGTAGCTGTCAAAATTTAATGGCTAATATTTTAACAAGCCAGACTGTCATCCACATGTTTCAGAGTACTACAAAGAAAGAAATGAATGAGCCTGTAACTGTAGATAAAGCGAAGGATGAGAAAGATGAGTTATGCTAGGGGGAAATCCGATACAATCTTCAGAGCTACTGCTTAAACTGCATCAAGTTAGACTGAAGCATAATCTTAAAACCTATGCGAAGAAAGAGAACATGCAATCTAGAATCGGTTACCATAAGGCTGCTTAAGAGCCAATGATGTTGCATTTCCTCCATGATGACTCCCTGTGTTGGAATGTGTGATGTAGGATCTACCTATGATATCGATATGAATGTTAGAACACTCGAGTCTGACCTGGCAAGACTTGGAAGAAAGATGTCCAGGGGAGATTTACTTCTAGGAATGATGGGAGTTGTAGGAATGCGACAGGACTTATCCGAGAAGGTATTGTTTTAAGACGTTGTCCAAGATTTCACTCTTAGAGGTGACTACGGTTTTCTGCAGCAGCACGCCAATGAGATGAGGAGAATCATCAACTCCTAGAGCAGGATGGCTGAGAGGTAGGGCGTTTCTTCACTCATTCAAATCCCTCTCCAGTGGGTTCAGTAAGGATGGACGAGATGTGTTGTCCAAGTGTAGTCTGATGCACCAAAGGGCTAGCGGCAATCCTGAACACAAGACAGGAATCCTTAAGACCTAAGAAGGAATGGGGGTTCTGGGAAGGGAGCAGTGAAAGACCTATTAATTATATTGTGGTCTTTGTGATTAGCATAGTGTAACTATTACAGCACTTCAATAAATAGGAATGGTCTTACCACATGATACATCTGTTCTTAGTCTTTTCTATCATAATCTCAGCCATTGAGTATCGTGCTGGTATGAAATAACCCTTCCTGAAGGATTAGTAAGTGGAAGTCATACTCACTATGGAAGGTTGTCATGAATCTCCAGTTTCCAGGTGTTTCTTGCACTTTTTTGAACGTTCGCTGCTGCTGTCACTGCTAGGGACAGGAGAACGGGCTTGGCGGAACTAGTGGCCTCTTCCAGGCTGGCAATTCCTCTGTTCCTCGACATGCGACTGCACTCCACATTACTTTGCATATTAGCAGGGTTAGTTGTTGGATATTTTGATGGTTTCCTGGTGGATAGATAGATAGATAGATAGATAGATAGATAGGCAGGCTAGGAAAGAGAGAGATAGAGACAGGAAAGAAACAGAGGGAGAGATCTACTCAGCATTGGTGTTTCTCTTACACAAAAACTCTGCTTCGATTGCCAGGAACTAATGGATATTGAGCTTGTGTGATCAAGTCAGTGCTTGCAGGTAAAAACACCCACGATCCCTACAGATGAATGTGTCACAGACAGATTCTCAGAGAACTAAATGTAGAGAAAACATCAAAGAGCAGAATAAAATGGAATGTTCTTGTTATTATTATTGGATTGTCTTTATTCAGAAACTTCTTTTTACATTTCTACATCTTCTATTTCAGGATCACAAACTGATTAAAAATGATTAGTGAATGTAATTAATTCTACTATGGGTTGGGACTGAAGGGCATTGGCAAAAGTGTGGGGAAAGCCCAGAAGTGGGACTGTAGTGGACTCTGGGTTGGTATGCGGGGACATTGGCAGAGCTGGGATTGGGGGCTGTAGGTCACCATTAAGGGGCATTGACTAAACTAAAGTTTCCTACAAAACATGCTTTTGATGATCCTTTTATGTTTGACCTTTCTTTAACTTTCTCTCACCTGAAACTTTTTTATTTTAATTTTAATTTAAATAAAGGATTGTTTAAAAGATCTGAATTAATCCTTGATGTAGCTCTGCTGAAGTCATTCTCCAGGGATGATTTAAAGAATTGGGGTCAATTTTCAAACTAAGGTGAAGGGCCAGATATTTAAAACTATTTAGGGTCTTAGTGGGATTTTCAAAAGCAACTAAGTATCCAACTCCCATTGATTTCAATGGGCTTTAGGTTCCTAGTTGCTTCTCCAAAATTTCACTAGGTGTCTAAACATTTTAAAAATGTGACTTATAAGATTCATTCATAGTTTCAAAAATGTCTTGGGTTCTTTTTCACAGATTCCAAGGCCAGAAGGGACCATTGTGATCATCTAGTCTGACCTCCTGTATAACACAGGCCAGAGAACTTCCCCAACATAATTCCTAAAGCTGATCTTTAGGAAATACACCCAGTTTTGATTTAAAAATTGTCTGTCATGGACAATCCACTATGACCCTCGGTATATTGTTTTAATGGTTAATTATTTTTGCTGTTAAAAATGTAAGCCTTATTTTCAGTCTGAATTTGTCTAGCTTCAACTTCTAGCCATTGAATCATTAAAGACCTTTCTCTGTTACAGTGAAGAGCCCATTATTAAAAATTTGTTCCCATGAAGGTACTTATAGATTGTGATCAAGTCACCCCTTAACCATCTCTTGGTTAAGTTAAATAGATAGAGCTCTTTGAATCTGTCATTATAAGACAGGGGTGGGAAAAAATTTTTACCCAACGGGCACATTGTGGTTGCAAAACTGTATGGAAGGCCAGGTAGGGAAGACTATGCCTTCCCAAACAGCCTGCACTCTGCCCCCATGCGACCCCTCCCACTTCCCACCCCCTGATTGCCCCCCTCAGAACCCCCATCCATCCAATCCCCCCCTGCTCCTTGTCCCTTAACTGCCCCCTCCTGGGACCCCTCGCTACTAACCACCCCAGAACCCCACTCCCTATCCAACCCCTCCACTTCCAGTCCTCTAACTGTTCTGACCCCTATCCACACCCCTATCCTCTAACAGGCCCCCCATGACTCTCACACTTATCCAACCCCGCCATCCTCTGACTGCCCCCTAGAACCTCCACCCCATCCAACTGCACCCTTCTCCCTGTCCCTGGACTGCCCCTTGGAACTCCGACCACGTATCCAACTGTCCAGCCCCAGCCCCCTTACCATGCCACTCAGAGCAGCATGTCTGGCAGCTGCGCCACCCGGCCAGAACCAGACACACCGCCGTGCTGCTCGACAGGAGTGTGCAATCCTGCCCACAAGAATGCTGCCCGAACGGCAGTGTGGCCGCAGGGGAGGGGGAAAAGCAAGTGGGGGGGCTGGGGCCAGCCTCCCTGGCCAGGAGCTCAAGGGCTGGGCAGGATGGTCCCGCAGGCTGGATGTGGTCCATGGGGGGCCATAATTTGCCCACATCTGCTATAAGGCATGTTTTTCTCATCCTTTAATCACTCTCCTGGCTCTTCTCTGAACCATCTCCAATTTAGCAACATTCTTCTTGAATTGTGGACACAATTTGAATATTGGTTGGAGGCTGCAGAATGTTTTAAAGCAATGGCTAAAACCTGCTAAGCTTTTTTGAAAATCCACCACCAACTCTCTTTGAATATCATTGGGATCTATGTACCTAACTCCCTTAGGTTCCTTGAAAAATGCATCCTCATTTTCACATAGGGCATTGAACAGGCCAATACATCTTTACTAGAGCTGGTCGGAGAATGTAGTTCCCATCCCACAGGAAATTCTGATCTTTCAATTGTTGGGTTTTTCCCTGAATCAGGATGAAAAGATCAAAATAGCACAGTATTTTGCTGAAAGAGAGGTCAAAAAACATTGAATTCAGAGACGTCAAAACCACAATGACTGATGCCCCTCTACAAGACACGGATGTTTGAGGGCTTTGTTCCAAAACCTTGGGAACTTTTGTGATTTTTAAAAGATTCAGCCGTTGATACAATGCACACTACAGCCTCATACCAAGATATGAATTGTTACAAAGACTTAGATCCAGGGTCCATCCAGCTCAGTATCCTCTCTCTGACAGTGGCCAGTGTCACATGCTTCAGAGGAAGGTGTTAGAATCATATCAGGCGGATCTGGGATACTCTTACTCACGTGAATAATGGATAATGGTGGATAATCTGCTGAACATGAATTCCTAATGTGATGCTGTGGCCAAAAGAGCTAATGTGATCCTGGGATTCATAGAAAGGAAAATCTTGAGTAGGAGAATAGAGGCTATTTTACCTCTGTATTTGGTGCTGATGCGACTGAAGTTGGAATACAGTGTCCAGTTCTGGTGCCCAGAATTCAAGACGGATGGTGCTAAGTTGGAGAGGATTCAGAGAAGAGTCACAAGAATGATTACAAATGACTAGGAGAAAAAAAAGCCTTATAGTGATAGACTAAAGGAGTTCAATCTATTTAGTTTAACAAAAAGAAGGTTAAGGGGTGACTTGATCACAGTCTATAAGTAGCTATATGGGAAACATATTTAATAATGGGCTCTTCAGTCTGCAGGAGGAAGGTTTAACATGATCAAATGGCTGGAAGTTGAAGCTGGACAAACTCAAACTGGAAATAAGATATGAATTCTTAACGGGGAGAGTAATTAACCATTGGAACAATTTACTAAGGGTCGTGGTGTATTCTCCATCACTAACCATTTTTAATGAACATTGAATGTTTTTCTAAAAGATCTGGATTAGGAATTATTATGGAGAAGTGCTATGAGCTGTGTTATTCAGGTGGCCAGAGAAGAGTTTTACAATGAACCTTTTAGAATCTATGAATCTGTGATGAAGAGCTCAATCTGACTATTAATACTGAGACACTGAGTATTTGGGATTTGCAATGAAGCCTAAAAGAGTTGGGCCAGATTTTTAATGGTATTTAGGCACTTAAACATGCAGATGGACACTTAGTGGGATTTTGAAAAGTGCCTAGTTGCCTATCTTCCATTGAAATCATTGAGAGTTAGGCACCAAGGGCCATATTTTCAAAAGTATTTAGGCAGTGGGATTTTCAAAAGCACCTAAATTCCTAGCATCCATTGAAAACAATGGCCCCTCACCATCAAATCTCATTGCAATTTAATAGAAGATGGGTGATTAACTCCATTAGACCCCTTTGAAATCCCCAGGAACTCTTTTTATTTATGCTACATGAGTCCCTGTGAACAGAGATTGGGACCCCATTGTGCTAGGCACTATCTAAACAGATGATAACGGGAGACAATATAGTCTAAGAGTAGGGATGTCAAAAGCAATGGATTGATTGAGGAGTTGGGACTTGAGCTTTTAAATTACTTAGATGTTTGGAAAATCCCAACCTAAATGAAAAAAAGAATGGAAGGGGAAACAGACCCTGCTAAGGTCACACAGCAGGTCGAGGAATAGAACCCAGGAATCCTGAGCCTAAGTCAAGCTTCCACTCCACTAAATAGCAATGACACTCAATGGATAAAGCAGCAATTCATTACTGAGATGAAGATGTATGTGTATTAAGTCTTTGGTTGCAGAATAGAGCTCTTTCTAGTCAAGTATTCCTTGAGGGCCTTTTTGACCTTTTCGTTCCTTAAGGTATAAATGAAAGGATTCAATAAAGGGCTCACTATGACATTGCACACAGCCACGACCTTCTGGAGGTCCAGGGAGTGGCCCTGACTGGGGGGCCTAGCATACATGAAGATGACACTGCCATAGAGGATAGAGGCTACTGTGATGTGGGAGGTGCAGGTGGAAAAGGCTTTTCGCCTGCCTGTGGATGAGGGGATGTGGAAGACTGTAACAATGATGTAAAGATAGGACACTGCAGTAACAGACAAGGATGTGAGCAGAACCACCGAGGAAAGGACATACTCGATCATGAGGAGGAAGTGTGTGTCGACGCAGGATAGCATCACTAGTGGGGCATAGTCACAGAAGAAATGGTTTATCACATTGGGGCCACAGAAAGGAAGCTGGCACAGCAAAATAAGTGGGCAAAGGGTGGAGAGAAACCCAACCAACCAACAACCCATGACAAGAAAGACACAAACACGCCCACTCATGATGACAGGGTAGTGGAGCGGGTGGCAGATGGCCATGTAGCGGTCGAAGGACATGATGGCGATGAGGATGAAATCCGCAGTGCCCAGGAAGAAGTAGAAGTAACACTGGGTAATGCAGCCCCAGAAGGAGATGGCTTTGGCCTGGGAGAGCAGGTTCTGTAGCATCTTTGGAGTGATGGAGAGGACAAAGAGTATCTCCAAGAGGGAGAGGTTGCAGAGGAAGAAGTACATGGGGGTGTGGAGGCAGAGATCCACATACACGAGGGTGATAATGGCCATGTTCCCCGTTAGAGTTAAGGCAAAAATGACCAGTAGCAGCATGAAAACCAGGAGCTCCATGGGCTGTGACAGCGAGAAGCCCAGAAGAACAAACTCCATCACCACATTGCTCTGATTGTTTGTTCTTATTTCAGCTTTTGCCTGCAGAATAGAGGAAATTGAAAAAGCCCGAATGTCAAGTTTTTGACAAATTGTTTTTAATAAAATAAAATAAGAATAAGAATACAAACAAACTAAATAACTGTTTCTAGGGATTTTCTGGCCAGTTACAGAGCTCATAAAAATTTATGACACTTTAAAAAGGTGACAAAATCTTGACATTTTCAAAAATATAGATTTTCTGGGAAAAAATCTATTTTTAAATCCATATTGAAAATTTTACATTCTATTAACCACAACTGCATAAAAAATTATTAGTATTTACAAGGTTCAGTTGAACATAAACCTTCATTCTAAAACTTTTTGCTAGGCTGTCTCTGGGTGGGATCAGAAAACCAACAATGCAATCAACCTCTCATGGGGTCCTATGGTGGGCACATAACTGCTTCCCAGTTTAGCACAATGAAAGAAAGATCTAAAAGCTAAGATACGTTTCTATTAGTGTCAGACATGTTTTATGCAGTCTCAGTTTTGGCAGATAGATTGGTACATAGATATCCAAAAGTATCTATACACACATGAATAATCAGACAGAAACACACATACACAGATGGGTCTGCATGGGATAGATAAATAGAGGGACTGAGGGAGGGAAGTAGAGACAGATAGAATTATGCATTTCAATCCCTTTCACTCTTCAATGCTCTTCAAAAAATCACGCATAGAAACAAATTTTGGAATGTTTTACCTTATGCCATAAGCGTAATGTGGTTGAGGCCTTGGTTTCTGACTTCCATGGAAATCTGTCTCTGTGTCTGTTTATCGGAAGTTTGTCTCCCATCTTTCTATTTCCCAAGATTCTGTATACATATGCGGGGGGAAAAATGCCCCTTTGTTATTTATATTTTCCTCTTGATTCCTAGTGCCTTACCTTTGTTACATCTAAAGTGTTCATCTCCATTCGCAGAATATCACAAACAGGGAGTGAAGGTGGTTATTTAAATTCATACTGTTGGGTACCTAGGGAACCATATACCTGCACCATCTAAACTCAATTCAGGTAGGCTAATGTCTTTGGGACAACAACACTCTGAAAACACAGCCCTTCCTTGAATTGTACTCAGCACTGGCTTTGGTGGTGAGAGCTCCCTGGAGCACAATTCCCCCAGCACCACCCTGGGGCGTTGGGCTCAGCACTGACTGTAAGGGGAGAGCATCATCTATTGAACCCCATACCATTCCTTGCAACAACGCATCCCTAGCACCATGCTGGGGTACTGGGCTCAGCATGACTGTGAGGGGAAAGCACGTACTAAGTCATGCACACTGTCCAGAAACACAAAACCCCCTAGTGCTGCTTCAGGGCATTTGGGTAAGCAGTGGCTGAGTCACCATCATACATGCTATTTCCCAAAGTTATGGTATTCATTTTTGGTGCCCCATCTAAATGTTGCCCCTTTCCTATATCAGGAAGTGATGTAAAAGGTCTCAACTTAAGGCAGGTAAATCAATAGGTACATGTTACCCAGATGCTTCTGGTACAGATTTCATAATGCACCAAAGACACAAAGTGCGCTGGATATATTGGACAATAGACGATTAACGAGTCAGATCTTCAGATATGATAACTTGGCATAGCTCCATCAAAGTCAATGGGCCAGATCCCCAGCTAGTGAAAATCAGTTGTCCCCTCACTAAAGTAAATAGGACAGATCCTCAGCTAGTGTAACTTGACATTAAAGTCAGTGGATCCAATCCACAGCTGGCGTTAATCAGCAGAGCTCAATGGAAATCATTGGGCCTTGATTGATCTACACCAGCTGAAGATCTGGCACCAGCTGAAGATCTGGTCCATTGCTGACCTGTCAGAATCTTAATGTATTTCTACAGCTCCTGCCAATGCTAGACCCTGTCTTTGAATTGGTCTTGGAAGGCGTTTGGTATATGGGGGAAGGAACAGGAGAGCTGGATTAAAGAGGTCACCAAAAAAAAAAAAATTAGGGGCAAAGATTTTCCAAACTGACTAGAGTCTTTGGATTCCCCAATTTCTGGCAGCCCACACTGACATGCCTTAAAAGGAGGCTGCTTTTAAGAAAGCACTAGACGTCTGTCCTTAAAAATCAGGTGTCTCAAGTTGGGCACTCTAGTATCCAAAGTTATTAGCCATTTTAGAAAATCTTGGCCTAATTGCCCACTCATCTCAATGTTGGCACACTGGAAAAGAAAAGAAAAGAAATTTCAGCAGCTTCTAATCTTCTATCACAGAAACAAGTTATCAGAGGTTAATTCCCAGCTTCAAAACCAGTGCCTAACTAAATGAACTTTCCTTAACTTTATTCCCAGAAGTTTTAACTACCAAGAAACAAAGGTTTTAATGACAAAGAGACAAGCTGTGTCCCTTTGAGGCATCTACACAAACAAAACATTGTGAATTGGGGAAGTCTTGGAACTAATTAGTTGCTGAAAGTTTTTGGGAAGACAGCACAATCTGAAGTCTTATGTAAAGCTTTTGAAGCAATCAAGAACAAGTAAGAGCACCTGTTTATTCAAATTCAGTCTCAATTTGCAACTGACCTTGCAGACAATTAGTTCTAATGCCCAAAACTTATCATTTACTTAAAGGTGCAATGATATAGGTGAAGAAGGTGGGTGCTCACACCTTTTCGATAATCAGTTCTGACCCTCGCCCTTCTGCCACTGGCTAGGTAGAACAAAAAGCAATACTACATACCTTGCACGGTAACAAACGCAAAAACACATGTCCAGATTTTTGAATGGAGCCTCAGACATTAGCTATGATAGGGCTGGCAACAGAGATGTGATCGCTCCTACTCAGGTCATGGGAGAACTTGTTTACTTCAAGTGTGGGTAGAGGATCCTATATTGCATTGTACTCAACAAATACTGAATGGTTAAACATGACTCAGTTGTTGGAATGCTTCGTGGATAATATCCGGACAGCCAGACCAACGATTTACCAGGAGGCTATTATCATAATGATAGAACTGCACAAGTTATTGGATGGTCAGATGCAGCCAATGTGGTGCTCTGACTCTCTAATGTTGGCTGTGTCGTGTGTGCCTTTGTCTGCTGCCTGGTGTGCGAGGTAGTAAAGCAAGCAACCAGAAGAACCCCAATGACAATACAACCAGACTGCATAAGGTACTGAAGAATGCAGCGTTATTGTCAACGAAACAAAGTCTTAGCTCCGAATCAGATGTCTAAAGTTCTGCTAGAAATTCTCCTGAATTAATGGACAAGCTCATAGTGGCAGAAACTGCACTACCCCTAGGCAAAAGACACCACGCAGAGTTCATTCTATACACATAACAACAAGATACAATCACGTCTGAGTTATTGAGGGGCATCCCCTCTCTGCAGTGCACTCTCACCTTTCAACTGTGTGGGTGGGTTGAATGTGATGCTAGAAGTAATGTGGGGAAGAGAGGCAAATAGAGTTTGCCAGGGATTGGGTTTGGTTGATGTTTCTTGGGGTGTGGTGTTGTGATGAGGGAATATTGTTCAAGTTGGGGTTGCTGTTAGCGAGAATGGCCTGTCACCAAGGTTGTGAGAGTGAGGGATAGTTTCAAGACTAGGTTGTAGCAGGGCCGGCTTAGGCACAGCAGAAGCAGGTCTTAGGGCGGCAACTAGAGCGGTCATGAAAGTACGGCTACTATTGGTGGCAAATTCGGTGGCAAGTATCGTCTCTAGAAAGAAGGACTGACAACTGAAGTGCTACAAAGAAATGAAGGCGGTGGTAGAGCTGTGCGAAGTGGCCGATAAATTCTTTGTGTGTATTTATTTGATTTTTACGCCACTTGGGGCGGCAAAACACTGAAGCATAGCACCCTGAGTTTCTGTAGATATTGATATGCAACAGAAGAGAGCGAGTTGAACATGGGGCTGTACATATGGTCACGGTGGGTTTATTTCTTGTTGGGCTGTACCATAGCAGGTGATTTCGGGTACAATTAGGCTCTGTCAATTCTGTTCTACGTCCCAGGTCGGTAGTGGTAATTGTTTAAGAATGCGTATAAAGATTTGTAAGTGTTATGATCTCAGTATAAAGGGACTAGCAGAGAGAAACAGCCGTGATTTAGGGTATGGCAGTTAGTCGAGACGGTGGTAATCTGTTGGAAGCTAGGGGATGGTAGGTAAGTATAGTGATGAGTAGTTCTCGGTACGGTAGTTTATGTAGCATCACTTGTTTGCTGAGTGTCCAGAGACGCGGAATTCTTGTGGGAGATGGTCAGGCTTGAGAGTGATGGGGGTGGGAATGGGTGCAAAGCCAAGGTCATAATGCTTCAAGGGCCTCCTTTAATCTGTGGGGCCAGTATAATGAAGATAATCAGAAATACAGCGACTAAAATAGAACGAAAGAGCGCTAGAAGGAAGAGCTGTGGTAAAAGTTGTTTAAGTCAGCCAATAAAAATGTTGTCAACTGTACAGGCCATTGGCTACTATAAATGCTGCTGACATGGAGTTAAGTGTCAAAATGAAATGGTAGTGGTGAGACAAAGTCAGAAAGCAGCTCAGCATGCATTGCGGCTCATGCAGGATCGTCTGACAGTGTGTTTAGTCCGGCCTCATGTGGATTGGATGTATAAGCGTCTATATTATGGTGAGGATGGTGTTTGCGGAAGGTCAGCATGAGCATTGTGTTTTCCTAGGCAGTTGTGGTCTCAAAGAAGCTGGGAGTGCTCGTAGTGTAGATTGAAGAGAGAGGTCCAATAGCTAGATAATCTGGTGGCAGTCCCAAAGGGGATTTTGATCCAACCATCAGTTAATTGTAACTAACTGTAACCCTTCAAGGTGCACTGACAATACTGAGTTTCAGTGACCAGCAGCATGACTGAGTAATGGAATATCCTGAATGACATAATGGTCCTGGCAATAACCCAAATCTGGAGGAGGTAACTTTTTACAGGTAGTCGAAAAAATGGCCTGATCCGTCTGTTCATATGGGCTTGTTGACTCCATCATGCTTCCGGTGTCAGAGGTGTCGGCAGTGAGTCAGAGCGAAACTGCGAATGGACTGGGGAGTTCAGTCAAAGTCCTGGCCAAGAAGGGTACATGCTATAATTGAGGGTGGCAGCTTGTCCTTGCAAACATCGGGTTGTTTGTACAGAGGAATATGGGAGCCACAATATAATGCAGCAGCATGACTGGAATGGTTTACGATGAGTTAGGAAACCAGTGCAGGAAAATTAGTAAGAGTTAGATGCCTAATTCTAGGTCTTTGAAAACATTAAGTGGTGTTGTGTTGTGGGATTGGGTGCTAAATCATTTAAGCTTCTGAAAAGTCTGCTGCCATTCATCGCCATTCCCATTGGGTAACATGGGATTGGAATAGCTTGGTACCTATGAAGTATCTCAGGTAGAGATGGTTAGACAACAGCGACTTTGGTTATATTTAGACTCAAAACCAATATTACAGCCCAAGGCAATATTTAAGATGGAAGGATCCAGGAAGTGTAACATACGAGACGCTGGTTCTACAACAGACTCTTTGTTTCTGCTACGGATTGGTGGTTTGCAGTGATCTCTGGTTGACTTCTGACTGATCTGGCGCTGGGTTGGATTGATTGAATATACTCTTAGATCTGCTCTGAATTTAGGAGGACTCTGGTTTGACGCAGGCTCTGACCTGTCCAGCCACTAGGGACCCTTCTCCTGCTCTGACCACAAGAACTATAGCCGTGCCAGACTCCAGCTGGTCATTCGAATGCTGTTGGAGGCACTATAGATACATGTAAAACCAGACATCTTGCTGCAAGTGCCATCTACTAGCCCTTGGCTTCACAGAGTTCAAGCCCTTTGCTGGGTACCATGTAAGGGTGGGATTGTACATAGTACAGAGAAGATCGGACGTTGCTCCTAGATGACTTTAGGTTTCATTACAATGCAATAAATCTCATGCATGCTGGCTGGCCTGGGTAGCTGATTGGGGTATGGGATAATGCGTGCAGATGATCGACTCGGGTTGGAGCTGCTTGAAACCTGGGAAACGGGATGACTCAGAGTTGGCTCAACTATGCAGAAAATCGATGCTGGCTATTGTACTGCAGCCCAACCACATGAGCCAAGTCTAATGCAGACTCAGTGCTGAAGATTTTACAACGGTGTAGAATAGCCGTTAGGTTTAGAATATCTCACCCAAAGGGTCTATGGCACATTACTATGCAGTGCCAACTCTCAGAGGATAAATCTATCTCCTTCGCTGGCTGTGCCACATAGATATATTTCCTCCTCTTCTTGGATACAGTCAAGTGTTTGCTTCCATGTCCTACAATCATTGCATGGCAATATGCCACCCACTGCACTACACGGCCAGAATGACCAAGGGGGCATGCGTATGGCTGACAATGATCTCCTGGCTACGAGGCATCCTCATCCCACTGGGAAACATGGCTTGGATATTCATCTTGCCATTCTGTGGGCCTAATGAGACTGACCATTTCTTCTGTGACTTCCCTCTGGTGCTAAAGCTGGCTTATGTCAACACGTTCCCAGATGCGGTCGCAACCCTAGCTAGCAGCACACTCATCACTGTCCTGCCCTTGCTCTTCACAGGGGTCTTACACATGTATCACAGGCACCATCCTGAAGATCCCTGGTGGAGGGCAGGTGTCAGCCTTCTCCACCTGTTCCTCTCACCTCATCACGATGGCGCTATTCTAGTGCTCTGCTAGCGTTATGTACTTACAACGCATATCCCGCTACTCCCTGGACTGGGACAGGTTCCTTTCCCTGTTCTACACAGTGGTAATGACCATGTTAAACCCAATCATCTACAGCTTGAGGAGCAAGGAGGTAAAAGGGGCTCTGTGGAGAACCTTACAGAGAAAATTGTTCTCTTAAGAATCACTTGGTTGGAGAGAGTGGGAAAGGAGGAGGAAGAACTGGGTCTCCTGTGTTTGAGGCCCATTCTCAATCGAGCTGATCAAAAAATATTCAAGAAAAAACATTTTCCATTTAAAAAAATTGCTTTTCACCAAACCAAAATGTTTTGCAGAAGCATATCAGTTTCAATGACAATGTCATCGGGAAATTTGGGAAGGTTTTTCAGGGCCAGGATGGAATTTCTTGTAAGAAAGAGGCAGAGCTATCCCAGAATAGCCAGTAGCCTGGTGGTTAGAGCTATCACCTGGGATGTGGGAGACCCCCTTTGAAGTTCTTCCTCTCACTCTGGAAGAGCAGGAACTTGAACGTTGACTCCCTGCAAATAGTCTGGAGGTTAGTCCCTGTCAATTCTTGGCCTCAACATCTTTCTGTGCAAATGAGTTCCACCTTCGCTGGTGGTGGTGTTTGGTTTTTGAAACTTTTGGATATTTGGAAATTTGGAATTCTCGTGTGCCCCTCTTTGTGACCTTGAGCACACACATACGCACATTTATTCTTTTCCATTCTCCACTCTTTAACTTGTCATAATGTTTCTCACTTTCCCAAAGTTCAGAGGCAGCTCCCCAGGGTAAACTATGTCCATCTCTAATTCATCTTGCGGTGCATCAAAGGGCCATGTGCACAGGGTTGGCTTCACCCACCTACCAAAACTCAGCTGCCTCTAGATGGAGAACAGCAGCTGTTCTGGGACTGGAGGGGAAGGAGAATTCTGTGGCTCACTTAATCATTTCCCTCTCTCGGGCATTGGTGCACCTCAGTCCCTCCTGTCCCCTGTCTGTGGCACATTATAGTCTAGACTCCTGTGGGCTGTGATACTTTGGTCTCATTTTGGTTGTTGGGGTTAGTGTGAGGGTGCTGGGTGGTGCTGGTGGCCTGTGCCATACGGGAAGTCAGACTAGATCATCTGGTGGTCCCTTGTGGCTTTAAATACTATGGCTTTATGGCTGAATCCAAATGAAAAGATGGAGAGACGGGGAAAGGAGGAAGAAGTTGACAGACCTGGGATTTGGACAGACTTGAAACCTTGAGTACAGGGGACATTGACGGTGGTATTTTCAAGAGACCCTGAGGGCTCTAGGTGTCCAACAAGCATACTATTTCAGAGGGATTTAGGTGTTCAACTCACTTAGGCTTCTTTCAAAATCCAAGCCATAGAAATTATAAGCTGAAGGACACTGGTGTTGTTATTTTCAGTCAAAAGATGGTGCATCCTTCAGTTCATCATCCACATGCCAAATCCTAGGACACTGGTATCAACATTCTCTCAGAGGGGAAAGTGTCCCCCATGGAGCCGCCACCCCGGTCCCTGCAGCACAGCACACCTTAGCACTGCACTGGGGCACTGGGCTTAGCACTGACAGTCTGGGGGAAGAGTCCCCTATAGATCCCTCACCCTAGTCTTGCAGCATGGCTGGGTATCGTGGTCAGCACCCACTGGGAGAGCAGCACCCACTGGGAGAGCAGCACACCACCTGTTTTGTCACCCACACCACCTCCTATGGCACAGTGCCCTCTTAGGTTGCACTGGGGTCAGCAGCAGGGTAGTACTGTCGCTACTGAGCTTCCCACTCTGTTCCTTCCCATTGCACAGCTCAGCTATGGTTCATCTTTTCTTTGTCTCTCTAACCCTCTTTGGTCAGCTAAGCTGCAGGGCTTGTGGGCTCTGGCCTCCATCTCCCCCAGAGGGGGAAAGTGTGTGGGGTGATGCCAGTGAGGATTTCATCCCGCCCCCACCCCTTTGTAATGGAGAATTCTTTGCTGATGAATGTTTCTTCTGTAAGTTTACGCTTAAGTTTTTACATAAACCTCTCTTTTGGAAGTAGTGGTTAAGTTTACTTTTATGTTTATATAAATTGCCACCATTAGCTGAACTGTTGTGATGCCACCTATTGACTAGTCACAGTAATTGTGGTGAGTACTTCTATTCTATTTCATTGTCATTGTATCTTGCTATATTACTTGTAAGTAAAGCTGTTCCTTATGCCAAACTTGGGTGTTTAATGCTTTCTGTAGAGCACTAAGTATTATTTGCCCTTTTCTGCTAGGCCTGTTGATTGTTTAGGCTGGAGTTGTACCTGGAAGCTGACAAGGTACCATGACAGGTATACAATGCAAATCCAGGAGGAGGCATCACCAACAGTCATTCTTCCTGTGAGTAGAGAGATGCTGCAGAATGGGTGGATAGAAGCTTCCTACCTATTCAATACCACCTTTGGGGCCACCCAGGATCTCTATTATCTGCAGGAACACCAGGTGCCCAGGGAGAGAGGGTTACATAAACAGATGACAAATATTTTTATTTGAGGCAATCAAAAATATTCACAAAAAAATGAACAAAAAAATCCATTTTCTGCTGATGTATTGTCCGTTTCTGACAAACAATTGGAATTTTGAGAGGAAAGCAGAAAAAACACAATCCCTGTCAGAAAAAAAAAAGTAGAATATTTTTTGACCTGCTTTAAATGTGAGTTTAATGTCCCAGGCTCTGCTTCCAAGGCCAATGGAAGGAGAGGAGCTAATGGCATTTCTGAGTCTTTGAACACAGCAGCTCTGTACTGTGTGTGTAAACAATGAGACTGAGTCAGTAGAACCTGTAAAGAAACAGAGGCAAGCAGAAGGACTCTTCTTAGAACAGTGCTAAAGTTCCTGGTTTGGATTTAAGCCAATAGGAGCTGCCCTCATGCAGTTTTTCCGGGGATAAAAGAATGGGCTTTGCCCAGGAAATCTGCAGGAAGTGCACAATGCTTTTGGGAGAGGGGTGACCTGAAGTCAGCATCACTGACTCAAGGCTGAAGGATCCCCACCATCATACCTCTGTACTCAATGGCCTTAGGGGCTGGATTGCATATTCAGTTTATCAGTCTGTGTAGTAATTTACAGTCATGGTGTCGAGGGTAATTGCATCTTCATTTCTGGCACCCCCTATCAGTGCAATCACCTGTGTTACCAAAAAAGCCCATTGCCCAGACAGAACCCCCACACCAGGGCCAGAGCCAGAAAAAATGATTGCTTGGATTGCCTTCACTGCATGCCTTCACGCTCATGGTACACACCAGCACTCGGAGACTTTAGGGAATGCTGTAGCATCCCCAGCCGCACCCTGCCGTCAGGTGGGTTATAATGCTTTCACATTAACAGATGCATTCACAGAGAGCACAACTGGATACAAAGCAATTGCTACCCCAAAAATTACATCAAATGCTGCATCCCTTAAGTGGGCAGAGTTAAGGCTGTGTAGGAATACAGGCCTACATTAGGCCTGAGTCAACTGTGGTTTTAAACTGAGCTTGGATGTGCACAAGCGATAGGCCCAAAGAGCATGTGACCAAAAAGGCCTGAGATCATGAGAAAAGAAAAGGGCTGTTTGTGTTAAACTAGTAGCAACCCTTGAAATACAGCAGTATCTTATTTAAGGGTTGGGTTGAGGTCATCAAAATAAAGACTATATGGTTAATTGGGCACCTGGTGCAGTCAATAATTAATGCTATGTGGGTTGTTTAAAAAGAAATGCTTAGTCCAGTTGGTGGGATGAAATATGGCAAATTAAGATAAGAAGAAAACCTTGGAGAGGCCCCATCATTAATCATGTCCTGAGTGGGTCAGAAGGCAGGGTTCAGCCCTAACTGCCTCTTCTGGCTTTAGCTAAGTATCAAGATCCAGCAATGACATCACTTCTTTATTCTAGCATATAAAAGACAAGGTATGTAGAGGTTTCTTTGTCAGAGATTTTTCTTATCTCTGTGGAGGCACATCATGATGGGAAAGTATCTTCCGAGCCTGATCCTCTTTTGGGTATTTGGCCAATTCTTATAACTGAATTATTGCTAGGAGATAGAATATAAGTGGGCATATGCTTGTATTTGTATTTGGGATGTAATCCACAGTGAGTGACCTTTGGATCAATAAAGGAATACTTGTGTGGAAGGTGAGTCATGGTAAACTTTACTAAATGTATTAGGAGATTTTTTTTTCCCAACAGGCTGCATTAAACTACACTGCCCAGGAGAGCAGTGAAGTGTGCAACTTCATCATTTCCTGAATGTTAAGGGCTTAACTCTGCAATTTCCCACACTTGGGTAGTATATCTTACGTTAAGGAATTTATAGTTACATCATCAGATGACATCACCTTCCATAAAAGTCCGAGATTAAAAAAAAAGAGCCCAGCTTCTTATGGTGGCCTTGTCCTGACCCCAATGCTCCTGTGGCTAGAATGCAGCTGCATTTACATTCTGAATACAAGAAAAAGTGAGACTATTGGCATTGCTGCCAACATTACATACCTCTCACAGGAAGATCTGGCTGTAGATATAGGAGGGGGTAAACCATCTTATGTAGTTGCATAGCAGGGATACAGTGGCAGAGCTTCGAACAGAACCAAGACCCAAATGCCTTGACTCCAGTGTCCTACCCCTAGACCATGCTGCCTACAAATGTTTTCCTGATTGCTAGCTAGGTAGATGCAGCGTGTCTCATAGGTAGAACATATGGTTCTAGTCTTGGCTCAACCACTCACCTGCTAGCTGACCTTGGAACAAGTTATTTCTCCTCTCTGGGCCTCTGTTTCTCCACCTTCCTTCTCCCTGCCCCACCTTTGTCTGTCTTGCATGTTTAGATTTTAGGCCTTTGACGACTGCAAGTGTCTCTTCCAGTGTGTCTGTACAGTGCCTAGCACAATGGTACACTAATCTTGGGGCCCTTCAATCTTCAAGCTCATGTAAATCAGCAGCAAAGGAATCAATTTACTCTTCTATAGTATGTTAAATAAGGCTCAGGAAAAGTCAAACCAACTTATCTTCAAATCTCCAAACTGAGGAGCAGTGGGGTTTTGGATCTGTTCTTATCTCATCACTAGCACTTCCCAGAAAATTGAGTTCTGAGCTCATTTGTCTTGTGGCAATCAGTAAAAGTTAATGACTAAAAACCAATTTGAATTAATAATATACAGTACTGTACGCTTGCTCTGTTGTGAGAGCTCCCCTGCATACTGTAATCAGAGCAGAACAATCTTATACTAACACATTACTTAGTTGTAAGGTCTTTGGGGTCTTTTTGTTATGTGTTTAAACAGTGCCTAGTACAATAGGGGCTTGGTCCATGATTGGAGCTCTTAGGAGCTACTGCATTACAAATCATTATCATCGTCATGGAGTTATTCAGAGTACGAAATGGTTGGGAGATCAGCTCCCAAAGGGGACAGTGCAGATAAATAATAAAAACTGCCATCCTGCCTGATGAAGCAATGCATCCTTTGGAGTGTGTGGAGAGATCACCACCCTCTGTTCCAGCTGTGCATGAGGATGTGGTTCTTGGTGCAGCGAGTTGGTGAGGACTGTACAGAAACGCTCCCGATTTTCAGTAAGTGCAAAACTCTCCAGTTTTAAGTTCATGCTCTTCTTCCAACTGTTTAATGCCACTTACTTCTAGGAGCATTTAAGCGTCAAGCCCTGCAATCTCTTACTTCAGAGGCCAGTGCTTTCTGCCACAAGAAGCCTGCAGTGGGATTATTTATTCACCCACTCCCATAAAGATTTTCACAGTTGTGTCTGGAGAGGGTTATTCTGGAATAGTTTTTCCTGATTGACTCCCAGGCGTGGATGCTCTTATTCTGGAATAAAAGTGTCTTTGTTTTTATCTACATTTTCCTCGGGGGGCGGGGGGGGAAATCTTCATATTAGCTTTGATTTGGAGTATGATCCACTGTGTCCCTTTCTCATAATCATCTGCTCTGGATCCACGACTCGTTGGGTAGGTGGCATGTTGTCTTTGCCTTTCTCCCAGAGTTTGGGAATACCTTTTTTCCACCTTGCTTTTGATATAATGTCTTTTATGTTTCTTAATATTTTGCAGAATCTCTTACTCTTTCTCATATTTGGTGCATTGGAGATGAAAGTGTCTCTCCATCACAATCTCTCAGCTGTCACATTGGCTGCATAATCACTGCAAGAGCTGGGTGAATTTTTTTCAGATGAAACTTCTTCCCACTAAAAACTGTGTATTCAGGTCAAGCAAAACAGTTCATGAATTCAGGCTGAATTCAGAAAATTGTTGTACCTGAAAAAAAAAGAATACTGAAATATAGAAAACATTTTGTTTTGACATTTTCTAAATGAAACATTTTGATTTTTCAATTTGGAATGACTTTTAATTTCAAATTTTACTTCCATTTTGTGTTTTAAAACCAGACAAGAGTCCTAAAAAAATGAAGTGAAATGTTTCATTTTGGGTAAAACTAAATGTTTTGTTTGACCTAAAATAAAAGTTTTTGACTTTTTAATTTCACTGAAAAAAATTGCAAATTTTTTGTTTTGGGTCAATCCAATCTTTCCCCTCACCAAATTTTCATCACTACTCTCTGTGTTTAAACTTTTTTGTTCCTCCCAGTTTGTGACCCCAATTCTGTATTGGTGAGAAGTCTGCCTTAGCTTTGCACATGTCACTGTGGTGAGGAGTCTGCAAATGTGATCATTCCATGCAGGGATCTGTAGGCATCTGGATTTTAGCTGTTTTTGAGTTGTTCTTCCAGTGATTCATATATTGGTAATTTAGTTGTGCACACACCAAGCATATTGTTGGTTGTTAACAAATACATATATAAATAATAAGACTGTCCATATTAGCGGGTCTTTTTCCGATAACAAAATTGCTGCTTTTTTCAGTCATTTGAAGATAAAGGGCAGTTGCAAAAATTTTGATCTTTAAGTTAGATTTGAATTTCAGACACCTCAGATATGGGGGTGGTAGGATCTCAGGTGTAGATTGGGACAGTATGAGTTAGGATTCATTTCAAACACTTCGTATCTTGGGCTTTTTGCAACCCAGGGTTTGATTCACATCCTTTTCTATTCAGGTCAGTGGTAATTTCCCTGTATTATATATCAGGTACTATGGATTGTGCACTCTATGCTTTATGAGCCTTGACTCCAATTACCACAGATATTAAGTGCATCCACTTTTGAATGACCAACTTGGGACAACTTAGCTTGATTTTTCAGTCATCTTATATGTCTATTACTTTTACTCCACTTTACCAGTTTTAGGACCTTTGTAGCTCCTTTGATATTCAACGGCCAGATCCTTATCTGGTGTAAATCCACATAGCTCCATTAACTGATTTACACCAGATGATTCTGGCCCATTGGACCTACATGGGCATAATGCTAAAGAAACTCAGTGATGAATCAGACCCAAAGCAATTATATTTGCATCGAGCTTGTGACAATGAATAATCATGCAAAATCACTGGTCCCTTTTATAGTTTTGGCCTTATGGGACTGCGCTAAAGTTAACATTACACAGAGCTGTCTATCTGAAAGGTGAGTTTTCAAAGTCCCTAAAGTCCACATGCATAGGTAGACCCACTTGAAAATTGGACGGAGTAGGTTAGAAATAGTGTTCTAAAACTGGTGTCATTTGGTTAAGGGATTCATGAGATACATCCCCGCTCACCCCCCAAATTGACCTTGTTTGAAAATTTGCTGGATCTCATAACACATTTTAGTCACAAAACTCAGGGATAGGGGAGAGGATCCATGGGTAAAAGCCACATAAAACATCCATCACTGAACTGCTCTAAGATCCAGCACAGAGTACCCAGAAATTCAAACTTTATGATATATTCATTCGGGTTCTAAGAAGTGTTGCACAGGACAGCCCTGAGCATTAGTGATGTAGACACACAGGTGCTGGACTAGATTAATAATTGGCAAAGTTCTGATATGAGAAATATAAGAGAGTGACTCCACAGCAGATCCCAGAACTTGAGCAGACCTCTGAATTTGGCCTGACCATTAAAAAGAAATATGTTTCTCAGATAACCTGTTGATTCTGTGTTAATTGTAGAAGCACATCCAGAGACTAAGAGTTTGTTCTAAAAGTAACAAGATAACAGCTGTCCTTTATGGCTAGTACAACTTTGTTTTCCTGAATCCAGTATAACCCCCCCCCCACATACACACTCCTGCATGATTATCTTATTTGTTTCCTTTTAAATGTAACAAGTGGGATAAATAGACTTATTGAAGTCTGCCATGTCCCACTGGTTTTAGAATGGTTGATATTAAAGAATTAAAATGCAGATGTTGACAGGATATACGCTGGAGTGTGATTGTATGTATGATTGAATAAGAAATGAAAAATTAAAGGTTAAGATGCCAGCCTGAGAATTACAACCCCAACATCAATTGGCTGAAGAATGCATGGAGTGAAATGACTGGGTGACCCCGAGGGCAAACTGAAATCCGCAATCCACCCCCAAGCACACCAAGGACAGAAGGGGTGGGGGCAAAGAACTGAAGAACAAGATAACACCAAGCGGTCATGGATGGGCCATCTGCTGATTAAACATCACTTCAAGCATAACAGTGGTTGATTATCACTTCAAACGTAAAAGCAGCATGATGAAGAGGATTCCATAGACTGATATAGGGATGAATTCCTATAAAAACAGAACCTAGAGACTGAGAACTTTGAGTCAGGTTCCGCCACCATCCTCCCAGAGCATTGGGTGTGCACCTGATAAGACTTGAGTCCATCCTCATGTTCAGGCTACCTGGCCAGTGATATGGCATGAGGAAACTCCAGGCTGGTAACTATAATGACCTTGCAGAACTTTGTGTGAATGAATGAATGAATGTGTGAGAATGAAATGTTATAGCTATAACTGATTGCTTATTTGGATTCTTTTTGTATTCACAATAAATACAGCATTTTGCCTTCTCCCCTTTAATAAGATCCTGCTGGCTTTTATTCCATTGGTATAACACAGGTTGCAGCAAATTGTAAAAAGACAAAATTCTTAGCTTCCTAAAATTCACAGGAAGACTCAGATTATCTGGAGAATTGCATGAACGTGGAGGACGGCGGAGTGGGGGAAAGGTATTCTGTGACAACCTGTTGTCCTTTTCTTTTTCAGGATGAAAACTAGCCAAGAAACAGTGGGAAGAACAGCACGACAATCACAGGATTCATTCTCCTCGGTTTTTCTGACATTCCCAGCCTGCAGCATTTATTTTTTTCGGTGTTTCTGGTCACCTCATACTACCTGGCTGGAAACCTTCTAATCATTGTCCTCACATGTGCTGACCCGCCCTTCATACCCCCATGTACTTCTTCCTCAGGAACCTGTCCTTCTGAGATGTGCTACACATCAGTCATTGTCCCAAGATGCTTAGGAATCTGCTGTCTGGGATAAAACCATCTCTTTCATTGGCTGTGCTATGCAAACCTATTTCACCTTTTTCCTTGGTGGGTCAGAGTGTTTTCTCTGGCGTCCATGGCCTACGATCGCTATGTTGCAATATGCAAGCCTCTGCATTACCCGTGGTTAATGAACAGAGTGTCCACTGGACTGGCTGCTGGATCCTGGCTCAGTGGTCTCCTTGTGTACTTTGGTCTCACCAGCATGGTATTCACTACCCTTCTGCAGATCCCACGAGATTAATATTTCTTCTGTGACATCCCTCACTGCTAAGCTGGCTTGTGGGGACACCTCACAGCAACAAATGGCTTCTTCTCTCATGGTGGCTCTGTTCTTTGTCACCTTCCCCTTCATGCTGATTCTCATGTCCTATGTCTGCATCATCTCCACCATCCTGAGGGTCCCTCCAGGGCGGGCAGGAGGAATCCTTCTCCACCTGCTCCTCACCCTCATGGTGGTGTACTTGTTCTTTGCCCGCTTGCATATGTATCTGAAGCCCAATTCTCCTACTCACCAGACACAGACAGTTTCTCTCTTCTGTCTACACAGGTCATCACACCATGCTAAACCCTCATCTTACAGCTGAGGACAAAGAGGTGAAGGGCGCCTTCTGGAGAATGGTGGGCAGAAGAAGATTCTTTTGAATAAAGGAATATGATTGACTGTAAATGTCTCCATCTCAATTCTTTTACGTCAACAGGAAACACATTAAGGGTTATATATCTATGTTAGGCCCTTATCTGGACCCAGGGCCAGTGCACGCATTTAGGCGACTAGGGCGCGGTTCTGCTCACGTGGTGCCAAAAGTGTTCGGGGGCGCCCAAAAAGCGAGTGCCCCAAAATTTTTTAGAGTGTCGCATGGCACCTGCTTGCTGGGATCAGAGAGGGCTCTGAGCTGCGGCGGCATCGGCAGCAGCAGCCCAGGGATGTCCCCTGGGTCAGAATGTGCCGCTGCGGCGAGCCAAGCCAAGCCCAGGAATTATAGGGGGCGATTCTTATATGTTTGCGGTGCTCTAGCACACAGCAATATTCAGGGACTGGGGGCCCTTGCTCCAGCATATTTGGAGCTGCGGTTCTCTCCCCGTGCCCTGGTCCGGATCAGGCCCCGAGATCCCCGTGGCGTTCCCCCGTCCTGCCCTGCCTCACCAGAAAGCAGCCGCGAGCGTCTCTCCCCTGACCTGCTTCTGTTTACGTGGAGTACAGTCGGCTCCCGCTAGAACTGGCTGTCTCTGCTGTCCCAGGGTCCTAGTTCGCCCCCCAAGACTCCAACTGCAGCGGAGGCTGCCTTACTCTGATGGTTCGCCTTCGCCCCTGAGTCTCTCCAAACACCCAAACTCCTCATCAGCCCCCACACCCTAATCCTCGTGCTCAAGCCCTGCAGCCCCCCCACATTCCATGGAATCCTATCCTCAACCCCAAAATCCTCATCCCTTCTGCACCTGATCCTCGTTCCTCAGCGTGTTCGGCCCCCCTGCGCATGAACCCCTCATCTCAGGCTCACCCTTCATCCCTCTGCACCCAGTGATTCCTCATTCCCAGCCCTCGGCCCCCCGCGCATCATGAACCTCTCATCCTCGCCCCAACCCTCATCTCCTGTCCTAATGGCTCTTCCCCTAGCCCTGAAGGCCCCCCCCTGCAACAGACAATGATCTGAACCCCGCATCCTCAGGGCCTCGCAACCCCCATCTCCATGCCACCCTATGCCTCGTCTACAGCCTAGAGCACCCCCCACATCGATGAACCGCCTCATCACTCACCCCCCCCCAGCCCTCGATCACCACACCCCCAGCCCGTTCTGCGCCTAGCCCTTGAGTGGCCCTATCCGCATCACTGATCCCTCATCATCTAGCCCCAACCCTCATCCACCCCCCTTCTCTCCCTCCTATCCCAAACTCCCCTCCTCAGAGCATTCCCATTCCCACCCTTTCCCACATTACTCCTGTCATCCCCAACTCCTTCCCAGAGCCTGCACCCCTCACCGTTTCTACACCCCACCCCCATCCTCACCCAAACTTCATCCCCAATGCTCACTTTCCTCCCCCCTCTTGCACACTCACCTCCTGTTCCCAGCCTATCGCCTTGCAACACCAGCACCCAAACTCCATCCCAAAGCCTGCACCCTCCTTTTGCCCCCTTATCCCCAGCTCAGGACTGCACCCCAGAGCTCCCCCGTTCCAAACCCCTCCAGAGCTTAGGCAAGTGGGGTGGAGTTGTGGGGTGCAGGTTCTTTGAGGGCACACCAAAATGTCCACAAACTTGTCACCCATGCCGGGTCAGCATTGCCCTGGCAGCCGGGGGTTCCATTGCACAGGCTACTTATTTCTCCCACCTCCCAGGCTGCCGCGCCAGTCAGCTGTTTGGCTCTGCACGCTTGGGAGGAGAATTAGAGCAGGACAGCTTGCATCCGGGGAGGAACGCGTGAGCAGAGGTGAGCTGCGCGGTGGGAGGTCCGCAGGGCTCCTTGGGCCAGGAGTTATGGGGCTTTCCAGGGGCAGGGGGCACACTTCGGGCTAGGAGCTGCGCAGGGCTGGAGGGCGCAAGGTGAAGCTTTCCCTTGGGGTGGACACTTTCCCTTGCACCAGCCCTGTCTGGACCTATTCCATGGTAGCTGAGATCCCACCAATTTTTAATGGATTTCAAACCTCACAATGGCTTGTCCATGGAGATTACTATAATTCAGTTTAAGATGGGCAATGATCACAAAGGCCAGATTTGAAAGGTGTTTATGTGCCTTCAGTATGCAGATAGGTGCCTAATGGGACTTTCAGAAATGCTTTAAGCAGTTTAGGGCCACCTAACTCCCATTTCACTAGTACGATATTGTAAATCCCTAGTAGGCATCTATCTGCATCTTTTGCGACTTAACAGAATTACTTTAAATCTCTCTCTAAGTTGTTTAAAGGCTATATAGACAGGTTTTGCGTTTGCTGTGCTCACAATTGCATGCCTAATGAATTAGGAGCCTAAGGTCTCATTTTTCAAAAAGGGAGTAGGCACTTAGAGACTAAATCCGTCTTGACTGTAGCAATGAGATTTATTCCGAAGTGTAAATCCCTTTTTGAAATGGACAGGCTCCTAATCATTTAGGCTTGCAATTGTGAGCACAGCAACACCTAAATAATTTAAAAAATCAGGGACTGGTGTCCTTTTAAAATTTTACTCAAGGGTCAAGATATTTAAAGGTGTTTAGGTTTTTAGTGAGATTTTTCAAAAGTCTAACCACTCTTGATTTAAATATCCAAATACCTTTCAAACCTGGGCCTTGTTATCTTTCCCCATGGTCACAAGAAATTTGTGGCAGAACAGGTTGTTGAATGCATGTCTCCTGAGTCCCAGACTCACATCATAACCATTGCATCAACTTACCTTTCTGGTCCATCTTTGAGGTCATATAGATTTGTATAATTTCTAGAGAGTATGGCCCTTAAAATCAAAAGTGTGAAAGCAGGGTAAATTGGTGTGACATCACAGCTAGTAGATCTGAAGCTGGATAGTGATGTAACCACATTGAATAAGTTGGAGGACAAAAAGAGTGAATTCATTAATTCTGGAGATGTGAGCATTGTGCAATCCAGAGGTGCTCTCTATTCCATCAATATTACTTCCTCCCAAGATTCAGGGATCTGTTGGGTGAATTTGGCTGCCACGGCTTTTGAGAGCGGTCTGGAACGTAGAGAGCCTTAGAGAAACAAGAGATTACCGTCAACACCACACTTAATATTCAGTTTTATTGTCCATTACCGCATCCCTCTCTTTCCTGTACTTATCACTGAGTGGCAGAGTTAAAGTTGCACATCGTGCCTTGCTTTGAAGTCAAAATAAGCTATATTCCTTATTACACATAGGGATCACACTCTGTCACAAGAGTGGCAGAGTTAAGGTATACCAAGATCTATCATAGAATTTCATCCAGTCCAGTAATTACATCCGTCTGTACATTATGTGTTTACACTTCTATCCAAACAAAGTCACGCATACGCGCTCTCAGCAAGAGTAGTATCCTGTCCTAGTTCCCCTTTTCTTCAGGATGAAAAATAGCCAAGAAACAGTGGGAAGAAACAGCACGACAATCACTGGATTCATTCTCCTCAGTTTTTCTGACATTCCCAGCCTGCAGCATTTATTTTTTTTGGTGTTTCTGGTCACCTACATAGTCACCTTGGCTGGAAACCTTCTAATCATTGTCCTCACATTGACTGACCCAACCCTTCATACCCCCATGTACTTCTTCCTCAGGAACCTGTCCCTCTTGGAGATGTGCTACACATCAGTCAATGTCCCTAAGATGCTTAGGAATCTGCTCTCGGGGATAAAGCCATCTCTTTCATTGGCTGTGCTATGCAAACCTATTTCATCTGTTTCCTGGGTGGGTCAGAGTGTTTTCTCCTGGCATCCATGGCCTACGATCGCTATGTTGCAATATGCAGGCCTCTGCATTACCCCGTGGTTATGAACAGGAAGGTGTCCACTAGACTGGCTGCTGGATCCTGGCTCAGTGGTCTCCTCGTGTACTTTGGTCTCACCAGCATGGTATTCACCCTACCCTTCTGCAGATCCCACGAGATTAATCATTTCTTCTGTGACATCCCTCCACTGCTGAAGCTGGCTTGTGGGAACACCTCCCGCAGCAAAATGGCTGTCTTCTTGGTGGCTCTGTTCTTTGTCACCTTCCCCTTCATGCTGATTCTCATGTCCTATGTCTGCATCATCTCCACCATCCTGAGGGTCCCCTCTGGGGCAGGCAGGAGGAAGTCTTTCTCCATCTGCTGCTCGCACTTCATGGTGGTTACGTTGTTCTTTGGCTCTGTTTGCATTATGTATCTGAATCCCAATTCCTCCTACTCACCAGGCACAGACAAGTTTCTCTCTCTGTCCTACACGGTCATCACACCCATGCTAAACCCCATCATCTACAGCCTGAGGAACAAAGAGGTGAAGGGGGCATTCTGGAGAATGGTGGGCAGAAGAAGATTCTGTTGAACAAAGGAATATGATTGACTGTAAATGTTTCCATCTCAATTCTTTTTACGTCAACAGTGAAACACATTAATGGTTATATATCTATGTTAGGTCCGTATCTGGACACATTACCATGGTAGCTGAGTACCTCACAATTTTTAATGGATTTAACCTCACACTGCCTCTGTCCAGTAGGAAAATGCTATAATTTCAGTTTTAAAGATAGGGCAATGAATCACAATGGCCAGATTTGAAAAGGTGTTTAGGTGCCTCAGTATGCAGATAGGTGCCTAATGGGACTTTCAGAAATGCTTAAGCAGTTTAGGCACCTAACTCCCATTCACCTAGATAGATATGTAAATCCTAGTAAGCATCTATCTGCATCTTTTGGTACTTAAATAAATACCTTTGAAAATCTGTCTCTAAGATTGTTAAAGGAATTAGACGACGGTATTTAGGCGTTCCTGTGCTCACAATTACAATGCCTACATGATTTAGGAGCCTAAGTCTCATTTTCAAAAGGGAGTAAGGCACTTAGAAGACTAAATCCCTCTGACTGTAAATGAGATTTTATCTCCGAAGTGCCTAAATCTCTTTTGAAATTGAGACTTAGGCTCCTAAATCATTTAGGCATTGCAATTGTGAGCACAGCAACACCTAAATAATTTAAAAAATCAGGGACTGTTGTCCTTTTAAAATTTTTACTCAAGGGTCAAGATATTTAAAGGTATTTAGGTTCTTAGTGGGATTTTCAAAAGTCCTAACACCCACTGATTTAAATATCTAATACCTTTCAAAACCCGGGCCTATGTTATTTCCCCATGGTTACATAAGAAATCTGTGGCAGAACAAGTTGTTGAATGCATGTCTCCTGAGTCCCAGACTAACACAATAACCATTGAATCACACTTCCTTTCTGGTCCATCTTTTGAGGTCATATAGATTTGTATAATTCTAGAGTATGGCCACTAAAATCAATAAGTGAAAGCAGCGTAAATGTGGTGTGACACCACAGCTGTAGATCTGAAAGCTGGATAGTGATGTAACCACATTGAAAATTAAGTTGGAGAGACAGAGTGAATTCATTATTTCTGGAGATGTAGCATTGTGCACATCATCAGAGGTCTCTCTATTCCATCAATACTTACTCCATCCCAAGATTCAAGGAGATCCTGTGGGGTGAAATTTGGCTGCACAGGCTTTGAGAGACCGTCTGGGACCTAGAGAGCCTTAGAGAACCACAAGATATATACAAGTCCATCAACCACACTTAATATTCAGTTTTATATCCATTACTCCGATCCCTCTCTCTTCTTTACTTATCACTGAGTGCAGAGTTAAAGTTGCACATCGTGCCTTGCTTATGAAGTCAAAACTAAGGCTATATATTCCTTATCACATAAGGGATCACACTCTGTCACACAAGGTGGCAGAGTTAAGGTTATACAAGATCTATCATAGAAAATTTCATCCAGTCCAGGTTTTACATGTCTGTACATTATGTGTTTACCTTCTATCCAAACAAAGTACAAGCAATAGCAGAATCTCAGAAAGAGTAAGTATCTGTCATAGTTCCCCTTTCCCAAACTATTCTCTAGAAACAATTTTTTATACATCAGGAGGAGCACATGGTCAAAGAAAGAAAAGGTAACAATCTGCTTCCTAGCAAGGAGAAGATTAATTTTATAGCTCCATACAAAGATCCCAATACTGCAAGAAACTGATTGTTCTGGCTTCCTATTTATCTAAGTAGTCCTGGCCTTTGGTAGGTTGACCAAGATCCAAACCAAAATTCCAATATCTCAACATCCCTACACATTGTCTGCTTTGGAACCATTTTCTGGGCTTCAAGCCAAAATAGGTGAGGCAGTGTTCAGTTCTTTGTCACCTTGCCCTCTTGCTGATCCTCATGTCCTATGTCTGCATCATCTCCACCATCCTGAGGATGTGCTCGGAGGAAGGCAGGAGGAAGTCCTTCTCCACCTGCTTCTCACACCTCATTGTGGTGATGCTGTTCTATGGCTCTGGTGCCATTATGTATCTGCAGCCAAATTCCTTCTACTCACCAGAAACAGACAAGCTTCTCTCTGCCCTACATGATCCTCATACCCATGTTAAACCCCATTATCTACTGCCTGAGGAACAAGGAGGTAAAGGGAGCCTTCTGGAGAATGGTGCGGAGAAGAAGGTTTCATTGATTAAAGGAATTTGATTGACTGCAAATGTCTCCAGCTCAATTCTTTTATGTTGACAGTGAAACACATTAAGGGTTATATATCTATGTTAGGCCCCTATCTGGCCCCATTACCATGGCAGCTGAGCACCTCACAGTCTTTAATGGATTTAACCTCACATTGCCTCTGTGCAGTAGGAAAATGCTATAATTTCAGTTTTAAATATGAAGCAATGAGGCACAATGGCCAGATTTGAAAAGGTGTTTAGGTGCCTCAGTATGCAGATAGGTGCCTAATGGGACTTTCAGAAATGCTTAAGCAGTTTAGGCACCTAACTCCCATTGACCTAGATACATTTGTAAATCCCAGTAGGCATCTATCTGCATTTTAGGTACCTAAATAAATACCTTTCAAAATCTTTCCCTAAGATTTTTAAAGATATTAGAAGATGCTGTGGTCAGTCTAACTGATTTAGGCCCAAGTCTTATTTTCAAAAGGGAGTAAGGCACTTAGGAGCCTAAATCCCTCTGACTGTAAATGAGATTTTGTCTCCTAAGTGCCTAAATTTCCTTTGAAAATGAGACTTAGAGACCTAAATCAGTTAGGTGTTGCAATTCTCAGCACATCAATGCCTCAATATCTTTAAAAATCAGGGCCTCCTCATCCCACTGGGAACCATGGCTTGGATATTCATCCCGCCATTCCCTGGGCCTCATGAAATTGACCATTTCTTCTGTGACTTCCCTCCAGTGCTAAAACTGGCCTGCATCAACACGTTCCCAGACACAGTCACAATCCTAACTAGCACCACGCTCATCACTGTCCTGCTCTTGCTCTTCACAGTGGGGTATTAAGCTGGTACCATAGGCACCATCCCGAAAATCCCATTGGTGGAGGGCAGGTGTCAGCCTTCTCCGCCTGTTCCTCTCACCTCATCATGATGGCGCTATTCTAGTGCTCTGATAGCGTTATGTACTTACAATTCATATCAGCTACTCCCTGGCCTGGGACAGGTTCCTTTCCCTGTTCTACACAGTGATAATGACCATGCTAAGCCCAATCATCTACAGCTTGAGAAGCAAGGAGGTAAAAGGGGCTCTGTTGTGAACCTGATAGAGAAAATTGTTCTTCTAAGAATCACTTGGTTAGCCTTTTCAAAGGTACTCATTGGCGTTACATGTAAAATTTGAGTAGAGCTAGTCATAATTTTTTTTTCATATAAATCACAATACTTTGTAAAAACCAGTTGATTTCAATGATTTTGTTTTCAATGGAAAAATACGATTTTTGATTTATTTTCAGACATCTACTAGTGTTTTTTTTCTGTTTTCAAAACCTAGAAAAAATAATCAGTTTTTGTATGTTTCCCCTCTACCCGGTTTTTTAAAATTTCCTCCTTTTTTTTCCCACTAGGGGTGAAAGAATGAGAGGAAGAGGAGAAAAATTGGGGTGGGGGATGGGAATCAAAAAAAAATTCAAAAACAAACATTTTAGATTTTTGAAGAACAAAATGAAAAGAAAATTAGGATTCAAAATAAAACAAAAAAATATTCTTTAGAATTTTATGTCAAAAAATTGAAAAGTTTCACTGAAAAATTTAAAAAGGGATTTTTTTCTTCAAAATTTGTAATCAGAGAAAGATTTTGATTTTATCTAGACTGAGATTTTCAAAGCCAGCTATTGGATATGGATGTCCACATGACAGAAATTTTAATGGGAACTGGCAATTCAAATTGCTTACACACCTTTGAAAATCTAACCCTTAGATTGCTTTAGGCCAGCGGTATGTATGTGTGTCTGTACAGCATCTGGCATAGTGGAGCCCTGATCTCTCTTAGCATGGTTGGAGATATTATTGTTCCTTTAATACAGGCAATAAATAGTAATAATCTGGAGGATAGTGAAATTATGTGTCTGCATTTTCTCAGGTTTGTGGCTGAAAGTGGTTTGGTTGCTGTGATCTAGGACGCTGTCTCCTGTCGTTTGATTCCTCCCATGGTCAGGGAAACAGGACTTTGTACATTTTTTGTAAATAAACATGATTACATCAAAGACAACAGGCTCCAGCGTCAAAATCTCCTAACTGGAACAATCTGCAAGACTCTGATTTTTTGGCTAGCTGCTCAGGACAAAAGAGGTAATATTTAGAGCTGTCAATTAATCACAATTAACTCAAAACAAATTAATTCAATTAAAAAACAATCACTATTAATCACAGTCTTAATCTCACTGTTAATATAATAGATTATCCATTTAAATTTATTATAAGTGGTTTGGGATGTTTTTCTACATTTTCAAATATATTGATTTAAATTACAACACAGAATACAAAGTCTACAGTGCTCACATTATATTATTATTTAATTTGTATTATTATTTAAATTACTAGTACTAAAATTAAATTGGTATTCTATTATTATTTAACACTGCAGTTAACTGTGATTTTTTTTTATTCTCATGATTAATCACAATTAATTTTTGTAATAGTTTGACAGCCCTAATAGAAATCCATCCCTTTTCCGAACAGTTACTCCCAGACCTCAGTGATAGGCAGCAGTGAGTCACTATGCATTGTTTCAAAAAGTGTATATTTTCCTGAGCTTTCAATTTGTTACCTTGTGAGTATCAGTAGATGCTCTTTTTATGCCGCAACATCTCACTAGGAGGTCCCATTTACTAGTTTTTCCACTGAAATCCTTAAATCATTTCCATTATCAGTAGGATTTTATCATGTGTATTACCATCGTGTATAGGATCCCTACTCATGGATCAAGACTCCACTGGGTGAGGTGCTGTACAAACACGTGGATGCAGATAGACCAGCAGGGGAGTACAAGCAAACAGTACTGGTCTGCATAACAGGGAGTGGTCTCAACACCCAGCAGCCCAGTTGTTGTCAAGTTTTTGTGCACATCATGGCAAAGGAGAGTTTTAAAGCGGACTTTGAAGGATAATGAGTTTGTTTTGCAGGTGTTTATGGGACATGTCTCCCAGAAATACAAAGAGAAGTTCCCTTCCACAACAGATAGACATCTCCCTTCCCCCACATCATTCCCTGCTACCCAGCCACCTGATTCCGTAAGAATTATCACGCTATCCGGCCCTCCTCTTTTCTCCTTCATCCAATAGCCCCAAAGTATTTAGATACCAATTCCCACTAGAAGTCACCAGTGGAGGCTGAATCTGGAGGCCTCAACACAAGGCACAGCCTTTTACCACTGAGGTAAAGGAGCAGAACTGTCAGCTGGGTAGCAGTATCAGGCTGTTATCCTCTATAAAACCCAGCCACTAGAGGATGACAGCACACTAGGAGACCATGTGGCTCACTGGATTGATCACTAGGGCTGGCCAGAAAAGAATTCTATTTTGTGAAAAACAGAGTTTTCAACATTTGTTTTCAGTCCACACTGGCATGAAAAAGAAGCCTTTCAAAAAACAGTGAGACACACTCCAGATAGCATAGTGCTTAGGGCACTCACCTGAGCTGTGAGAGGTCAGCGTTCAAGTTCCTGCTCTTCCAGAGTGAGAGGAAGAACTAGAAAGTGGGTCTCCCACATCCCAGGTGATAGCTCTAACCACAGGCTACTGGATATTCTGGGATAGCTCTGCCTCTGTCTTACCAGAAATTCCATCCTGGCCCTGGAAAACCTTCCCAACCCTCCCACTGAAACTATCGTTGAAACTGATCTGCTTCTGCAAAACATTTTGGTTTGGTGAAAAGGCATTTTTTGAATGGAAAATGTTTTCTTCTTGAACATTGTTTGTTCAGCTTGACTGAGAATGGACCTCAAACACAGGAGACCTAGTTCTGCTCCCCGCTGTACGGAAACGTTTCATTGCCATAATGGCCAAATGTTCTGTTTGGATTTTATCATTTCAGTGTGTTTTGTTCTGGCTTTTATACTATATTGAAATAGCAATTGGGATATTATATATATTTAATATTTTACATTATAGTATAATGTTTTGACTTTATCAAAGTGACACGTTTCTATCTTAGCAAAATGAAACAAATAAAAATTCTCTGGTTCTGGAGCAACATTTATCTGAATAATCATTCTGCGGGAAATTTTGAATTTGAGAATGAAAACAAATTTTGCTTTTTCCTGTGGAATGGAAATTCTGTGTTGTGACCATCTCTAGGCATGAACCTGATGCTTGCCCAGAAGGATGCAGCATAGAATCACATCCTGGCATCCGGGCTAATGTTCCATCCATGGGAAAGTCTGGGTGACTCTAAGAGGATGGGAAGCCCTCCTGAGATTTCCCCACTCCTATATCCACCATGCACCTCATTTCTCTTGTTGGTGACCTCCTCCATGTTCTCACACATCACTCCCTCTACCTCCCTGCTGACAGCAAAGCCACAGGCTCCCATCTCCAACCCCAGACACTGTTTTACTGAAATTGAATAAAATCCAAACAGAACATTTGCCATTATGGCAATGAAAATATTCCATATACAGGGGGAAGCAACTAGGTCTCCTGTGTTTGAGGGCCATTCTCAATCAAGCTGATAAAAAATGTTCAAGAAAAAAACATTTTCCATTCAAAAAATGCAAAATATGCCTTCTCACCAAAACCAAAATGATTTGCAGAAGCATATCAGTTTTCAATGATAATTTCAGTGGGAAGGTTGGGAAGGTTCCTCAGGTGCTCAGCTCCTCAAGGGGAAGGGGAATGTGGCTTCTGCCAGAATGCCAAAGCAGGATTTTTGGAGCTACCAGCTGCCCAGCACTGGTGTGATAAAATCTGGATCATACACATGCTATATACACTGAATACCCACCAGGTGAAGGAAAGATCGTGTCTTATAAGAGCAGATCCCTCTCCCTGTCTGTGCCCACACCATCAGTATCAGCAGCAGGGGAGTCATGATTCCTCTGCTGATTCACAGATTTCAAGGCCAGAAGGGACTATTGTGATCATCTCATCTGACCTCCTGCATAGCATGTGCCACCTGACGTCCCCAACTTAATTCCTGTTTGAACAAGAGAGACTCCCTGCCAATAGCCTGGAGGTTAGTCTCAGTCAATTCTTGGCCTCAACCTCTTTCTGTGGCAATGAGTTCCACTTTTGCTGGTGTCACTGATGTTGTGTTTTGGTTTTTGAAACTTTTGGATATTTGGAAATTTGGAATTCTCGTGTGCCCCTCTTTGTGACCTTGAACATAGACATACACACATATTCATTCCCTTTCTCCACTCTGTAACTTGTCAGAATGTTTCTCACTTTTCCCAAGTTCAGAGGGAGCTCCCCAGGGTAAGCTATGTCCAACTCTAATTCATCTTGCAGTACCTCAAAAGGCCATGTACACAGGTCTGGTTTCACCCACGTGCCAAAATGCAGCCGCCTCTGGGTGCAGAACAGCGGCTGTTCTGGGATTAGAGGAGAAGGAGAATCCTGTGGCTCACTTAATCATTTTCCTGCCATTTTGGCAACTGCGGGCATTGGTGCACCTCAGTCCCTCCTGTCAGGGGCAGCTCTAGGGATTTTGCCTCCCCAAGCACAGCAGGACCTGTGGGAGTTCCTCTAAAGTTGAGGGACCAGCGGACGCTCTGCAGGCAAGCCCCCAAAGGCAGCCTGCCTGCCGCCCTTGCGGAGCTGGCAGAGCGCCCCCCACAGCTTGCCGCCCCAGGCACGCGTTTGGTGTTCTGGGGCCTGGAGCCGCCCCTGCCTCCTGTCCCGTGTCTGTGGCACATCATAGTCTAGTCTCCTGTGGGCTCTGATACTTTGGTCTCATTTTGGTTGTTGGAGTTAGTGTGCAGCTGCTGGGTGGTGCTGGTGGCCTGTCCTACATGGGAGGTCAGACCAGATAATCTGGTGGTCCCCTGTGGCTTTAAATAGTATGGCTCTATGACTGAATCCAAATGAAAAGATGGAGAAAGGGGGAAAGGAGGAGGAAGCTGACAGATCAGGCATTTGGCCAGACTTGAAACCTTGAGTAAAGCGGACATTGACAGTGGTATTTTCAAGAGACCCCTAAGGGCTCTATGTGTCCAATAACCATCCTATTTCAGTGGGGTTTAGGTGCCCAACTCACTTAGGCTCCTTTCAAAATCCAAGCCATAGAATTTACAAGCTAAAGGACATTTGGTGTTGTTATTTTTCAGCCAAAAGGTGGTGCATCCTGTCATTCATCGTCCACTTGACAAATCCTAGGAAATTGGTATCAACAGTAGCACAGAGAGGAGAGTTCCCCCTCCTCCCCCCCGTGGAACCCCCACCCCGGTCCCTGCAGCACAGCACGCCCTAGTACTCCACTGGGACACTGGGCTTAGCACTGACTGACAGGGGGGAGAGCCCCCTATGGAGCCCCCACCCTAGTCCCTGCAGCATGACTGGGTATCGTGGTCAGCACCCACTGGGAGAGCAGCACCCACTGGGAGAGCAGCACACTACCTGTTTTGTCACCCACACCATCTCCTATGGCACAGTGCCCTCTAGTGTCACACTGCGGTCAGCAGAAGGATAATACTCTACTGAGCTTCCCACTCTGTCTCTTCCCATTGCACAGCTCAGCTATGATTCATCTTTTCTTCGTCTCTCTAACCTTCCTTTGGTCAGCTGAGCTGCAGGGCTGGTGGGCTCTGGCCTCCATCTCCCCCAGAGGGAAAGTGTGTTTAGGGTGATGCCAGTGAGGATTTCATCCCGCAATCACCCTTCTGCCTTGGGGAATTCTTTGCTGGTTAATGTTGTTCTGTAAGTTTGAGCTTAGTTTTTACATAAACCTCTTTTTTGGAAGTAGTGGTTAAGTTTATTTTCATGTTGCCACCATTAGCTGAACTGTTGTGATGCCACCTATTGACTAGTTACAGTAATTGCGGTGAGCACTTCTATTCTACAGAATTGTCATTGTATCTCATTATATTACTTGTAAGTAAAGCTGTTCTTCATGCCAACTTGGGTTTTAATGTTTCTGTAGAGCACTAAGTATCATTTGCCCTTATCTGCAAGGCCTATTGCTGATTGAGGCTGGAGTTGTACCTGGAATCTACCAAGGCAATCTAACAGGTATACAATGCAAATCCAGGAGGAGGCACCGTCAACTATCGTTCTTCCTATGAGTAGAGAGATGCTGCAGATGGGTGGAGAGAAGCTTCCCACCTATCCAATACCACCTTTGGGATCACCCCTGGATCTCCATTATCCGCAGGAACACCAGGTCCACAGGGAAGTGAGGGTTACTCATTAAAAAACAAATAAAAACCTGACAAATATTTTTATTTGGGGCAATCAAATTTTTTCAGCAAAAAAATGAACAAAAAATCAGTTTTCTGCTGATTTTTTGTTTGTTTCTGACAATTGAAATTTTGGGAGAAAAGCAGAAACCCAATTTTCTGTCAGAAAAAAAATAGAACAATTTTGACCTGCCCTAAGTGTGAGTTTAATGTCCCAGGCTCTGCTTGCAAGGCCAGTGGAAGGTGGAGGAACTAATGGTGTTTCTGAGTCTCTGAACACAGCAGTTGTGCACTGTGCATGTAAACAATGAGATTGAGTTAGCAGACCCTGTAAAGAAACAGAGGCAAGCAAATAGAGTCTTCTTAGGGCAGTGCTAATGTTCCTGTTTTGGATTTCAGCCACTAGGAGCTGCCCGCATGCAGTTTTCTCTGGGGATAAAAGGTACGGGTTTTTCCCAGGAAATCTGCAGGGAAGTGCACAATGCTTCTGAAGTGACAATCCCTGATTCACGGCTGAAGGATCCCCACCATCACACCTCTGTACTCAATAGCCCTTAGGGGCTGGATTGCATATTCAGTTTATCAGTCTGTGTCATAATTTACAGCCATGGTGTCGAGGGTAATTGCATCTGCATTTCTGGCAACACTAGCAGTGCAATCCTCCTTGTTACCAAAATGTGCCCATGCTCCAGCCAATCCACAAAGGGCGAGAGCCCAAAGAATTGCCTCCATGCCTGTGGTACAACCAGCGCTCTAGGAGACTCTAGAGCAGGAGTGGTAAACTTTTTGGCCCGAGGGCACATTGGGGTTGCAAAACTGTATGGAGGGCTGGGTAGGGAAGCCTGTGTATCCCCAAACAGCCTGGCCCCTGCCCCCTATCCACTCCCTCCCTCTTCCCATCCCTTGACTGCCCCCCTCAGAACCGCTGACCCATCCAACCCCCCCACTCCATCTCCCCTGACTGCCACCTCCTGGGACTCCCCGCCCCATTAAACCCCCCCTGCTCCCTGTCCCCTGACTGCTTTGACCTCTGTTCACACCCACACTCACTGACAGGCCATCTGGGACTCTCACTTCTTTCCAACCCCCCCTCCGTTCCCCGTCCCCTGACCGCTCCCCCTAATCCTCCGCCCCATCCAACCACACCCTGACAGGCACCCTGGGACTTCCACACCTATCCAATCTGTTCCTTGCCCCCTGGAGCCTCCCCACCCTGGCCCTGGCCCCCTTACTATGCTGCTCAGAGCAGCATGTCTAGCAGCTGTGCCACCTGCCAGAGCCAGACATCCTGCTGGCTGCTCTGCAGGAGCATGCAGCCCCACCACCCAGAGCACTGCCCGTGTGGCAGCAGAGCTGCGGAGGAGGGAGGACAGCTCCTCAGCTGGGAGCTCAAGGGCCAGGCAGGATGGTGCTGCAGCTGGATGTGGTCCGCGGGCCATACTTTGCCCACCTCTGCTCTAGGGACTCCTGTAGCACAGCACCCCCAGCTGCACCCTGCCGTGAGGTGGGTTATAATGCTTTCACTTTAACAGATGCATTCACAGAGACCACAACTGGATACAAAGCAGTTCCTACCCCAAGATTACATGCAAATGATGCATCCCACAAGTGGGCAGAGTTAAGGCTGTGCAGGAATACAGGCCTGCATTAGGCCTAAGTCAACTGTGGTTTTAAACTGAGTTTGGATGTTATCATGAGCGATAGGCCCAAAAAGCATGTGACCAAAAAGACCTGAGATTATGAGAAAGAAAAGGGTTGTTTGTGTTAAACTAGTAGTGACCCTTGAAATACAGCAGTTTAAGGGTTGGGTTAAGGTCATCAAAATAAAGAAAATATGGTTAAATCGGTTAATGCTCTATAGGTTGTTTAAAAAAAATCCTTAGTCCAGTTGCTGGGAAGAAATATGGCAAAATAAGATAAGAAGAAAACCTTTGAGAAAGAGGCCCCATCATTAATCTTGTCTTGACTGGGTCAGAAGTCAGGGTTCAGCCCTAACTGCCTCTTCTGGCTTTAGCTAAGTGTCAAGATCCAGCAATGACATCACTTCTTTATTCTAGTGTATAAAAGACAAGGTGTGTAGCGGTTTGCTTGTCAGAGATTTTTTTTACCCCTGTGGAGTCACATCATGATGGGAAAGTATCTCCTGAGCCTGATCCTCTTTTGGGCATTTGGCCAATGCTTATAACTGAATTATCGCTAGGAGGTACAGTATAGATGGGCATATGCTTGTATTTGTATTTGGGATGTAATCAACACCGAGTGACCTTTGGATCAATAAAGGAATATTTGTGTGGAAACTGAGTCATGGTAAACTTTAAGAAATGTATTAGGAGTTTATTTCCCCAACAGGATCACTGTGCTACATTGCCCAGGAGAGCAGTGGAGTGTGCAACTTCATCATTTCCTGAACATGAAGGGCCTAACCCTGCAATTTCCCACACTTTGGTAGTGTATCTTTTGTTATGGAATTTACAGTTATATCATCAGATGACATCACCTTCCATAAAAGATCGAGATTAAAAAAAAAGAGGCCAGCTTCTTATGGTGGCCTTGTCCTGATCCCAATGCTCCTATAGCTAGAATGTAGCTGCATTTACACTCTGAATGTGAGCAAGGGGAGACTCTTGGCCTTGCTGCCAACATTACGTACCTCTCACAGGCAGATCTGGGTGTAGCTATAGGAAGGGGTAAAGGTAAACCATCTTATGTAGTTGCATAGCAGGGATACAGTGGTAGAGCTTCGAACAGAACCAAGCCCCCAATTTCTTGACTCCAGTGTCCTACCCCTAGACCGTGCTGCCTACCAATGTTTTCCTGATCACTAGCTAGGTAGATGCAGCGTGTCTCATGGGTAGAACATATGGTTCTAGTCTTGGCTCAACCACTCTCCTGCTAGCTGACCTTGGAACAAGTCATTTCTCCTCTCTGAGCCTCTGTTTCTTCACCTTCCCTCTCCCTGCCCCACCTTTGTCTGTCTTGCATGTTTAGATTTTAAGCCTTTGACGACTGCAAGTGTCTCTTCCAGTGTGTCTGTACAGTGCCTAGCACAATGGGACACTAATCTTGGGGCCCTTCAATCTTCAAGCTCGTGTAAATCAGGAGCCAAGGAATCAATTTGCTGTTCTACAGTGTGTTAAATAAGGCTCAGGAAAAGTCAAACCAATTTATCTTCAAATCTCCAAACTGAGGAGCGGTGAGGTTTTGGATCTGTTCTTATCTCATCACTAGCACTTCCCAGAAAACTAACTGAGTTCTGAGCTCATTTGTCTTGTGGCAATCAGTAATAGTTAATGAGTAAAAATCAATTTGAATTAATAATATATAGTACTGTACGCATGCTCTGTTGTGAGAGCTCCCCTGCATACTGTATCAGAGCAGAACAATCTTATACTAACACATTACTTAGTTGTAAGGTCTTTGGGGAAGTGACTGTCTTTTTGTTATGTGTTTATACAGTGCCTTGTACAATGGGGGCTTGGTCCATGATTGGAGCTCTTAGGTGCTACTGCATTACAGATCATTATCATCGTCATGGAGTTATTCAGACTACGAAATGGTCGGGAGATCAGCTCCTAAAGGGGACAGTGCAGATAAATAATAAAAACTGCCATCCTGCCTGATGAAGCAATGCATCCTTTGGAGTGTGTGAAGAGATCACCACCCTCTGTTCCAGCTGTGCATGAGGAAGTGGTTCTTGGTGCAGCTAGTTGGTGAGGACTGTACAGAAACGCTCCCGAATTTAGGTAAGGGCAAAACTCTCCAATTTTAAGTTCATGCTCTTCTTCCAACTGTTTAATGCTACTTCCTTCTAGGAGCATTTAAGCATCAAGCCCTGCGATCCCTGACTTCAGTGGAATTATTCATTCACCCACACCCATAAAGATTTACACAGTTGTGTCTGGAGAGGGTTATTCTGGAATAGTTTTTCCTGATTAACTCCTGGTGTGGATGCTCTTGTTCTGGAATAAAGGTGTCTTTGTTTTTTATCTAAATTTTCCACAAGGGGAAAAAAAATCTTCATATTAGCTTTGATTTGGAGTATGATCCACTGTGTCCCTTTCTCATAATCTGCTCTGGACCAACGGCCCATTAGGTAGGTGTCATGATATTGTCTCTGCCTTCCTCCCAGAGTTTGAGAACACTTTTTCCACCTTGCTTTTGATAGGATGTCTTTTATAGTTCTTGATAGTTTGCAGAATCTCTTGCTCTCTCTCATATTTTGTACACTGGAGATGAAAGTGTCTGTGCATCACAATCTTTCCTCTGTCACACTGGCTGCATAATCACTGCCAGAGCTGGGTGAATTTTTTTCAGATGGAACTTCTTCCCACTAAAAACTGTGTATTCAGATCAAGCAAAACAGTTCATGAATTCAGGCTGAATTCAGAAAAATGTTGGAACCCCCCCCCCAAAATCCTGAAACATTGAAACATTTTGATTTTTCAACTTGGAATGACTTTTAATTTCAAATTTTACTTCCATTTTGTGTTTTAAAAACAGTAAAGACTCGAAAATTAAATGAAATATTTCATTTTGGGCAAAACTAAATGTTTTGTTTGACCTAAAATTAACGTTTTTGACTTTTTCATTCCCCTGAAAAATATGGATTTTTTTGTTTTGTTTTGGGTCAATCCAGCCCCCCCCCCCCAAAAAAATTTTTTTTCGTCATTTCTCTGTGTTTAAACTTTTTTGTGCCTCCCAGTTTCCACTTCTAGTTTGTGATCCCCCATTCTGTATTTTGTGAGAATTCTGCCTTTGCTTTGCACATGTCATTGTGGTGAGGAGTTTGACCATTCCATGCAGAGATCTGTAGGCATCTGGCTTGTTGCTGTTTTTGAGTTGTTCTTCCAGTGATTCATATATTGGTAATTTAGTTGTGCACAGCACCAAGCACATTGTTGGTTGTTAACAAATACATATATAAATAATAAGGCTGTCCATATTAGCAAGTCATTTTTTCCATAACTAAATTGCTGATTTTTGGTCATTTGAAGATAGAGGGCAGTTGCAAAATTTTGATCTTCAGTTCGATTTGAATTTCAGACACCTCAACTATGGAGGTGGTAGGATCTCAGGTATAGATTGGGACAGAATGAATTAGGAATCATTTCAAACACATCATATCTTGAGCTTTTTGCAATCCAGGGTTTGATTCACATCCTTTTCTATTCAGGTCAGTGGTAATTTCCCTTTACTATATATCAGTTACTATGCATTGTGCAATCCATGCTTTATGAGCCCTGACCCAAATTACCACAGATATTGAATGCCTCCACTTTTGGATGACCAACTTCAGACAACTTAGCTTGAATTTCAGACATCATATAGGTCTTGATTACTTGTACTCCACTACACCAGTTTTAGGACCAGTGTAGCTCCTTTGAAATTCAAGGGCACTGTAAATCCACATGACTAATTTACACCAGATGATTCTGGCCCATTGGACCTACACGGGCATAATGCTATAGAAACTCAGTGGTGAATCAGACCCAAAGCAATTCCATTTGCATTGAGCTCATGAGAGAGTGAAGAGTCACACAAAATCACTGGTCCCTTTTACAGTTTTGGCCTGATGGGACTGCATCAAAGTTAACATTACACAGAGCGGTCTGTTTGAAAGGTGAGTCTTCAAAGTACTCAAAGTCCACATGCATGGGCAGACCCACTTGAAAATTGGATGGACTAGGTTAGAAATAGTGTTCTAAAACTGGAGTCATTTGGTTAAGGGATTCATGAGATACATCCCCGCTCACTCCCAAATTAACCCTTGTTTGAAAATTTGCAAAATCTCAACACATTTTAGTCAAAAAACTTGGGAGGAGATGACGCTAAGTGGCCTGAAGGTGTCTACTACGAAGGAAAAAGTGATGGTGGCGTGGAAGAGGTGAACTTCTCCACAACCCTGGAATGACTGCAGTGGCAACAGATCAAGGAGCTGTGCACTAGCTTTGCCCCAGTGTTCTCAGCCACCCCAGGACGGACTGAATGAGCATATGACTCCATTGACACAGGTAATGCTCACTCAGTTAGAACCCCACCCTACTGGATGTCTCCTCATGCCCAAGCTGCTATAGAACGGGAGATCCAAAACTTGCTACAGATGGGTATAATCCACCCCTCTAACAGTGCATGGGAATCTCCCATGGTTCTAGTTCCCAAACCAGATGAGGAAATATGTTTTTGCATGGACTACCGTAAGCTAAATGCTGTAACTCGTCCCAAGAACTATCCAATGCCACACACCGATGAGCTCTTGGAGAAATTGGGACGTGCCCAGTTCATCTCTACATTACACTTAACCAAGGGGTACTGGCAAGTACCACTAGATGAACCTGCCAAGGAAAGGTCAGCCTTCATCACCCATGCAGGGGTGTATGAATTTAATGTGCTTCCTTTCGGGCTGCAAAATGCACCCGCCACCATCCAAAGACTTGTAGATGGTCTCCTAGCAGGACTGGGAGAATCTGCAGTTGCCTACCTCGATGATGTGGCCATTTTTTCTGATTCATGGGTGGGCAGAAACACTGGGAAAAGATCTTGAGCGCATCAGGCAGGGAGGAAATAAAATGTTAAGAGCTAAAAAGTGTCAAAATAGAGACCAAACAGAGTTGAACTTTCTTGGGGAACCAGAGTGGGTTCGAAAGGAAAACCAATAAACCCCCTCAGGCAAAGTGGTGCTATCCAAAAAGTGAAGCCTGTCCCAAAGTCAAAGAAACAGGTCCATCCTTCTTAAGGCTTGACACGGATATATACAGGTAGATTAAAAATGTACCACACTAACAATCAATAAGACTACCTATTAACAGAACACTGACAAGAAAAGACAGCACAAATAGTAGGTTAAGTGGATGAATGAGTGTCAGAAAGGCTTTAAACAGCTTAGGGAGAAACACTCAACGTATGACCCTTGTGCATAAGGCCCCAGACTTACCCAACATTCCTAGATAAACACCAGAAATGCATCTGAGCGTAGGTGTAGAAGACGTATTTAAATGCAGGAAGGAACCGGATCAAAAACTTCTATCACTGTCGTGTTTCTCAGACAGAAACATAGCTGAGAGAAGAAAGCCACTGGATACAATCAGTGAAAAAATGAAAGTAAGAACTAATAGCCATTGTGTACAACCCTAGGAAAAGCTACAGCCAGTACGTTTCAGAGGGACGGCGTCCAGGCTACAAAAACACGACACATGGACTGCGCTAAAGTGACTTCATACTGCCAAGGGAAAACAAACAGAAATCAGTGGTTCAGAAACTCGAGGAGTTAGACTACTACATTCAAACGAGTATAATAAGATTTTATTCTATCGCGACTCTCCACAAACAATCTACCAACGCGCGATTCTGCAAATAAGAATATACCACCGCTAGTAGCAATCTCCAATGGACAAGTTTCCAGAAGCTCTCCAACTGGTTAAATTAGTCACTTGGATATATGAGTGACAAATCAATATCAAAAACAACAAATCTATCAAAAATTCTTGTATGGATTTACATAAATTAGATGTATAAAATAGTAAAAGGTAATAGCACTGTGTTTTATTTTAATCTGTTTTATATACTTAAAAGAGTATCTAAGAGAGAAATACCCGCCATGCGATAGCCAACACTGTCTGAGATTATGTGTGCGAATGCGTGTCAGTAATTAGACACGATAAGTTAAAAAGGTTATGTGTCTCTCTTAACACTGTAAAGGGTTTAAAAAAGTTTCAAACATAGCCTAGCTAACACTAGACCAAGAGGAACCAGATAGAGGAACAAGATAGTTTCTCACCAAAGTAAGGAGGGAAGATTTTTCTCAATTTGTGTGGAGAAGTTTCAGTTTCAGTTCCCCGGTGTGATAAAGATCCGAAGGAAACGCCTCTACGAGATAGATAAATTTTAGAAAGTGGAATAAATAATGGATTAATGATAGTTATTTTCTTTGGAACTTGTCTGGTTCATTAGAGTTAATTAATCATGGAATATGTAGGTAATTTCAGTGGATTATTAGTGATTTTTATTTGATGGTTACTAAATTTTTTGACCGGGGAGAAATCACTCTGTGTTTTGAAAATCTGTATCGCTCTCGCTCGCCGAGCTACGCTGGAATATGCTATCTACTCCCAGCTGGTTATTTAGATCATTTTATCTCCTTCTTTCTCTAATAATCTAAAGCCTTTTCATAAATCCCTGATGATTTCTATAACAACTATGTTATATAATTCCAAGGATTGAATCTAAGAAACTCACACAGAGGAAGTGATAGTTGGAGGAGGAGAAAAAGGAGAGGCGATGGTATAATATATCTCCTTGTTTTTATAAGATACCTAAGGTGGGATTGAGTAGTCCTAGTGTTACACAGCGAAATGGTGAAGTCTCCTCAAAGTTACCAAGGGAAGATGGAGGAATTTAATAGGGGGGAACAGGAGAGTGCTCAAAAACATCATGGAATTACTAGGATGTTGGCGCGATATACCAGATCTAAGACTTTTAGAAATTAAGCTTAGAAGTGCGTCCAATGCAAGGATCTCACCACACATCATGTACCTAAAGATTCAGAGTTTGAGGGAAGAAGAAACTTTTGACAAAGACAAATATATACAAACTACATAAGAGATCTTATTTCAAATTAGAATTATTTTTTCACAGATAAGATCTCCTTCATGAAAGATATGGACAATCCTTTCCCTGCATTGGTCAAGTTTGTTGTTATACTACCCAGGCGACTCTTAGAAGAGTGGTTGCGGGGTTTAAATTTCTCATAGACTAGGCGACCCCATGTGATCATGCATTTCCAAACACCTTTTATCTAGTATTGCATTAAGGCGGGAAATTATTTTATGTACTAACTTGTGGTCCTTCAACCCTTCATTACTTAAATTGTGAAAATAGAGCAAGAATTTAAGATAGAGATTCCTGAGATAATCGTAAGGTGTACGAATAAGACCAACCTTAGCTTACCATTCTATCTGGGTTGGACCCACACCTTAACAAACAGGAAAGGTAATTGCAAGAATCAATAGCCCATTTACAACACACAATTAAGATTGGAAGAGTCAAATAGGAACTCATCAGAGATATATCTACGATCACCCATTTGGGCACCGACATGACTTTGCACAATAGATTTAATAGGACCTCAGAGTTGATTACATCAATTTCCAACTTCACAGATACGTATAAGAAAGAGAACAGAATGACAACATTAAAATATAAGAGCATACTAATATCGTTAGAGGTTAAGAGAACCATTAAGGTAAGCAGATACCTTACAAGAGACCTACTTATATGGCATAGCATATTTAATCCAGTTTACATCATACGATCACACTTATAATTCATAAATTTTCATTAAAAAAACCGAAATATGAGACTGCAAAAAACATGAAAAAAAAAAAGAAAAAATGATCAAAAACAGAACTCAGAATGAGGGAAACCAAAATAAGATCCAGATAATTGAACGGAGAGGGCATCGATTGCCAATGCAACCGTCCACGCTGTGTGTTTACAAGGTAGCTGCGTGAGCCTTCTGCATTTCTTCTCGATGACTTCTATAGTAACAGCACAGATATGACAACAGAGAAGCCAGGATTAGGAAGAGCTTTTTAAAAGCTAGAGAGAGAGAGTCATTCATAGATTCGTGCTCAATGTACACTGTCAGGTAAGTGATCAACCACCACACTCTCTCAGTTATCTAATCCACCACCGGTATCTTACGCAACATTTTTTTTCTATTTATTCAGGTATTTCGTAGCATACATTAAATTAACAGGCCATTTACTCATGTATTATTCACTAGAATAGCCTCTTTTATTTTTTTTGATAAATATTTTATAAATGTTTTCTACTAATCAATGA
>NC_133780.1:8478999-8485659 GCF_003597395.2 Chelonoidis abingdonii | reverse complement strand
GGGATTGTATAGACCTCCAAACGCAGACAAAATCAAAATAAGGCCACGCACTTCCATCACCAGTGCACTAACAACCAGTCTTTGAAGCTCCTGGTCAGAGGGTCTGTACGACACCCTTGGATCCCCACTTACTTGTCCATTTGGCCACCGCCTCGCAGTATTTCCAACATGCTTGGGCAATGGATTACACATGATGTTGGGTCTCGAATTAGTTAGACCAGCTATTCCATCCCATTACTATCCTACCTCTACCCTTTCGATCCCGTCCCTTTCGGGACCCTCTCACGACAGTTACTTTGCGCAGAAGTGGCCCACCTCCCTGAACTTTGGCGCGTGGACCTGTGCAGCACACATCAAGGGATTTGTTCTTACTCCTTATTGCTACGCAGCGAAACGGGGGATGGGGCTTATCTAGCACCTACGCCGAGCGAACAATTTGTGAGGACACAAGATTTCAAGCATGGTCCGTTGGGCCAATAACTAACTGCCTGGATCAAGGGGACTGGTTCTACCGCCCTCGACCACAGCTGCTTATTTCTATCTATCAATCATCCCTACGCTCCATACGCTTCTACGATTCACATCGGTCAGATCATTCCAATACAGACTTCTCCTTTCGGCTCTCCACAGTCCAAGAGTTTTTTCAAGACCTAGCCGTGGTCGTGGGCTCATCTCCGCAAACACGTGGTCACACTTTTCCTACCTGCGATTGCCTATCAGGGGCGACTCCTTGTGCGAGACATTTCAGCCGCGCCTCACATCTCCGTGTTTAAGCCTTAGGCCTCCAAATAACATTCAAAAATTGCCCTCGTACTACGCAACAGTGATTTCATTGGAGGTCATATCGACTCAACTAGAGCAAGGCTCACTCCATACAACAGATCCTCGCTATCACGCGGCTCTTACACACTTTTATCCGTCCCAGACCAAGCTAAGAACCTCTACAGTCCGTTGGTCAACATGGCAGCTACACCTTGTGGTTTCAATCTCCAGGCTACACATGAGATGCCTCCAGGTCTGGCTCACTCCAGTTTCAAACCAGCAGATACTTAGGGATGTGCATAACTCCTCCCTCACGTTATAACTTCCCTACAATGGTGGACCAAGTCAAGAAAACTCTGAACAGGGGTTCCTCCAACACGATCCCAACGCTCATGCTCACACGTGCTTCCTGACGGTTGGAGATATTCTAGAGGGCCACAGGGCACAAGGCCGTTGTGTCTGTATCGAGCCCATCTAACATAATCTCTTAGAGCTAGAGCGTGAGGAGAGCATGTCTCACTTTCTTCCCCGTATAAACTTTGATGATCTACTGGTTCTCAATAGAATCAGATGAATATAACTGGTGCTGGATATTAACGACAAAACTTGCGCCGAATTGGTATGTACCCTTATCTCACCACAAGGATCACTTTCTCTGCGATAATAAGAGAGCCCATTAAGGTGTTCAAGGTCTCGAGAGCTTTGGTGTTCGTATTCAGTTGTCGGTAGGTATGAGAGATCATCGCTTGACTAAATCGCTACGTTCAGAGCGCTGTCCACCTGTGATCTCTTCCGACGCACTCGGGCAGGGACTATCATCGAACGAAGTAGATACAGCACTGAGGATCCTTTTCACCTCGCTCTCCAGACATCAAAGTCAGTCTCTCTTCTTCATGGGGCGCTATGCCTTGTAGATATCTTTGCTTCTCGACTTGATACGTATATGCCCTCTGTTTTTCTCAGGGCGGTGCTCGGAACTGTTCTTCTTGAGGGACGCCTAACTTCCTGGCACGAGTGTTCACTGTTATCAGCTCTTCCGACCCTGATATTTCCCTTTAACAACTCGGCCTCTCCTTCGGAGATGGGCGACAAGGCGTCTCTGATGTGTCTGTTCTTAGTGGCCGCGCTGCTCTGCAGCTCTTAGGCTTACATGTTACGTCGGTTACACAGGCATACTTCTCTTCATGTCCTTCGTCTGGCTCTCCCCAAAGACAACTTCTTCAGATACGATTCAGATGGCGAGTCCTTTCCCAGCTCACGCTCCATTCACCACTGTGGCTCCTTCAGGGTTCCAACCCTATGAACTCGCCTGTTTCCGAACCTGCAAATGTTCTTGCACGAGAGGATTCATCGTAAACCTCTTGAAGTGGAGACGTTTCGATATGGTGCTCGCATACATTTTAGCACCCAATATGTGTCGCCCTACTTAGAACTCTTGGAACTAAAAGCAGATGGACTTCTCTCGAATCATGTCCAATCGTTGGAAAAAGTGCACTGGCGCGCTTACACCTTCAATGACCTATTGGATGTGGTACTCACTTCTTTACGCATCCCACGTAAACGCTTGTCTCGTGGCTGCAAATCTCTACCTGAATATCTAACAGTGGCTCTGGATCTTACCACCTTGTACATTCATGCCGTCATGAAACCTCCATTTGAGCCGCTGCTACCTCCTCTCACTCATTATGTACATGGAAGGTGGCTTTCTAATTGCCATAACTCAGCGAGGAGAGTTGGTAAATGACTGCCCTCAGGCCAACCCTCACGGCTACAACAATCTTTTCCAAAGATAAGAGGTTCCCTTTGGAGACCACTCCTAAATTTCTCTAGGTGTGTCAACTTCCACCTCACCAACCCTAAATAACTTACCTACCTTCTAATCCAAACGTCACAAAACTCCCGAGGACCAACGCTGCATACTCTCGAAGTGAGGGGCATTACCTGTCATTTAGATTGGATAACATTTTGCAGGTTCTCCATCAGTATGTAGTCGTCTCTTCTGAGAATCAAACGGGCTGCCGCTATCCTTGCTTAAAGCAGGCGTCTATCTCGCAAGGTGCGATCCTACTGATCCGTTGCATCGATCTCTTGTTATCATGCGAGGAATCTCAAACGGTCGCTTCGCCCATGCAGACCCTAAGGAGTACCAAGGACTCGCTGATGCTAGTCAAGATCACTTGATCGAACGTTGTTTGTAAACTATCGGGCGATTGCCTTAGTAGCTCTCCATCACTGTCTGCTTCTCTTCGCCTTTTTACCATATCGTTCCCCATTCCTGATTCATTGGTTTTTTTGAGCTCGGCTACATGATCATACTAGAACACTGTCTTTGCAAAAACAATGCTCTTCACGCAAAGAATACCACCGCAGACACCAAATAGGTAGGCCCATACAGTCCTATCTTCAGTACGTCCCTGGCCGCATCTCCAAAGTCCTACCAACCCTTTAGTTGCGTATTGCTAACATTCACCTAGAGTGGAGCACCCCAGGGACAGCACCTCGAAGAAGAAGAGGAAAGTTACCTCCCTTGCAGTAACTGATGGTTTTCTTCGAGATGTCATAGTAAGATAGGGTAAGGTAACAGGTTAAGTTTCTTTTTACTGGAAAGGTAACCAAAACACGCGACCAGAGGACCAATCAGAGAGAGAACTGGCATTGTTCTTTTAAAGTCGGGGCGGGAATCTTGTTATACCCAGGGTTTCTTTTTTTGTTTCTCGGCTGTGAGTAAACAAGGTTTCCTCCATAACTCCTTCTTATTTCCATTGTATACCAAAGTCTGTGAGTACCAAAGGAACCCCAAAGCAATTGGCTATTGAGGGCTCTTGGGCTTGTACGAATAATGTGGATGGCTGTGTCTTTGTTGTTTTCTCGGCTGTGAGTTAACAGCTTCCTCCTTAACTGCATCTTATCTCCAAGTTGTCTCCTACACATGGATCTGTGCGTACAAGAGAACCCAGCAATCGGCTATTGAGGAGACTTTTGGGTTGTATTTACATGTATAGTGGATTGGCTTGGATGGGTTTAATCGGGCTATTTTTTTTTACATCAGACTGTTTCTTCATATTTTCTTATAAGCAAGACCTGTATGAGTTTCTTAATGCAAAGATTATTTTTTATATTTCTTTCTTTTTTATTATAAACTTTCTTTTAAACGTGTGGAAAGTTTCTTTTCCTTAGTAAGGCAGAAGGGGGAGGGAAAGTCCACTCTCTGTTCTCGCTGCTTGACCTAATCTGCTCCCAGGGCCGGAAAGGCTATAGGACAAAGGGAGGGGAATTTTCTTGTGTGAGTTGACTGGCTAAATACTAGCCTCGGGGAGCTAGATTGCTTCTCCGGTTGTATTTCAGGAGTTGAAGCCTGTAGCATTGCACCGGCTAACCAGAAGGGGAGGGAAGCTGGAGAGTTAGGGAGAAAGAGACCAGGGCTTGGGTCTTTTGGGGGTTCCCCAAAGGAAGGGTTGGGGACACCAGGGAAAAGCGGGAGGATCCGGCCCTTTAATTTGGACCTGGCTGCAGCAAACATATCCAAGTAGGGTAGTTGGGCCTCGGGGGAGTTTAGGTAAGCCCCCAGCTTTTGGACGCGCAAAAGGTCCAGGTTTGGACAGGACCATGTCATTGTGACATCGCTAAAGTTCAGGTCTGGGACCGTGGGGGCTATTACCGTCAGGATATTGCCTACACCATTCAATCCTAGAGTGGAGGCACCCACAGGTACAGCACTCGAAGACGAAGAGAAAGTTACTATCACTTGCAGTAGTAACTGAAGGTTTTCGAATTGTATGTTCCTGTGGGTTGCTCCAGGCTCACCCGCCCTCCTCCCCTTTACTGTTGGAGTTCTAGCTATGAATTGCTCCACGAGTAGGAAGACTGAAGGTGGGTGTGGGTGCGCACGCGAGTCAGGAAAGATTCCAACAATAGACGTGGAGATACCATCTGGTGGCAGTGCGCCCCCCATGGCCATGCTCTCGGGAAATATACTCACGATTGACAGCCTGCCGAGACGCACCGTCACCATAGCGAGCTCGGAGGCACCAACAGGGACCTACACAATCCACGACGACGCTCAGCTTCCCTTGCAAAGGTCGAAGAGTAACTTTCTACCTCTCCCTCACCTCAGACTTGAACAGCTCATCCTGTCATAACTTGACTGATTGGTTCTCCGGTCAGGTGACAGCCAGGCCTACTGAACTTGTTAACCCTTTATAGTCAAAGAGATATAAAGTACTTCTGTGCCATTAACTTTTCTTATCTGTTTATGATAGCGTCTCATCTAGATGCGATATATCGATCCCCAAATGCGCTTATATCGATTCTGGAACTCCACCAACCCAAATGGAGTTGCAGAATCGACATGGGGAGCAGCGGACATTGATCCCGTGCAGTGAGAACGGTGAGTAATTCGATCTTAGATACTTCGACTTCAGCTATGTTATTCACGTAGCTGAAGTTGCGTATCTAAGATCGATTTTCCCCCGTAGTGTAGACCAGCCCAAAGATTCAGCAGTCTATTCAAGATCTTCCATTTGAAAGGACTTCACTCTTTTCAGAGCAAACAGATGCCAAACTCCACAGCCTGTAGGACTCCAGAGCCACCAGTCCCGGGTGCTCTGCTGCCATTCTGGAGTCCTGGACGTTGGCCCTGCTCAGCCCACTGCCAGCCCTGGGTCCTGGCCACCAGTCCCAGGGGCTCTGCTGCCAGCTTGAGGTCCTACTGACAGCCCCCTGCCAACCAGAGTACATCCGCCTGCCCCTCTCAGCCCGCTGCCAGTCCCAGACTCTGGTCCCGGGGACTCTGCTGTCACCCTGGGGTCCTGGCCACTGGTCTGGGGCTCTGCTCCTGGCCTCACCCTGGGGCTCTGCAGCTGCCCACAACTGTGGATCACTGGCCGCAGCCTGGGGCAGTGAGGGGTGCAGACAGGGACAAGAGGGGCCACAGCTCAGCACCCTACCTTAAAAATTGTTCCAGTGCCACTGTACTGGGATATTTTTAAGCCTCGATTTGCTGCTTACATCACTATCATGTCGCGTGGAACAGCACGCTGTGTTTGACATCTATGCTGTCTGTCATGATTTTTTTTTCCACTGTAAGTTGAGGGGTACTGTAGCCAGATGGTCCCTTGCTCCTGCCCTGAAGGGCTTAAAACAGCCCAGGAGAGGGCTAGGGCTGGTGCAAGAAGCCTGGGCTGACTGGGGAAAGTAGACTCAGCTGTGTGTGAGCCAGAAGTCCAAACACTCTCCCTCTGCCTGTAGAAGGGCCTGGCTGCAGGGAGTTGGACACAGGGTACCTGAGTGAAGCAGGGCTGGGGAAAGGCAGAGGAGCTGGGGAGCTCCAGCCTGGAAAGCCCCAGGCTGGGCCTAGCAGAAGGCCAAGAGGTATTGGGGGTTGCAGAGGGCAGCCCAGGCGTAGGCCAAGGCAGCAGGTCCAAACCCAACCTTGCCAGTTATGAGTGGCTGATACTGCAGTCTGCCCCAGGGCATGGGGCTAGACAGTGACTGGCAGCAGCCATCTACTGAGGCGAGGTGGGGATAGTGGATGGGGTTTCCTTGGGGAGAGGGAGACCCTGAGAGAAAAGGGTTACTGCTCAGGGCAGCACCCCAGGTAAAAAGGGCACTGGATCCAGGGAGGGACATGGGGGCCAGAGGACAGGCGAATCACTGGCCTACAGAGGGTGCTCCAGAGCTGGAAAAGCTAATTCCTGGAACAGACCAGCAGGAGGCACCGCAGGAGTGAGTCTGCACGTCTACAGGTACATTTGACAAAGTGGCAGCTCCTAAGAAAGCAAAGTTAGATGTCCATTCATTTCAGCCTTCCTGGACGGATACATTTGGATTTATTCATAGATTCATAGACTCTAGGACTGGAAGGGACCTCAAGAGGTCATCGAGTCCAGTCCCCTGCCC
>NC_133780.1:8472953-8478110 GCF_003597395.2 Chelonoidis abingdonii | reverse complement strand
GGAGGCCATGGGAAAAACAAAGCTTCCTTCTACCAACCACTACAATATCGCTTTCCACCTCTTAAAGCCCAGCCTCTACACCCTTTTAGACAAATACACTTGTGCAAACAATTTAGTTTTTCCTTGTTACCTAGCCTAACCCAAATTATAACAGCATTGCAGTTTGACACAAGATCTTTTTTTCCCCCCAGTTTTCACAGTTTTTTCCACAGACTGGACTCCTTCCTAGTCTGAGCCCAATCCTTTCCCTTGGTACAGACCTTCTTACTTCCACCAGACATCTTTGGTGGTAAGCAGGGGGTTTCTCATGACTGGCAGCCCCTTTGTCCTGCTTCACCCCCTTTTATAGTTTTTTCATAAAAGACAGGAATCTTTTGTCTCTCTGGGTCCAGAGGTGGGTGGGGCCTTGGGGGACAGCGTGGAGTAGGGGCCGGTCCTAGGGCGGAGCAGGGGTAAAGCACACCCCGAGGAAATGGGAAAGTTGGCATCTGTGAAGATAACTATATATTTAAGAGATATGCGTGAGACATCAGCATAGTGGGCATGTGAGACTCTGATGCAAATGTGCAAGCACAATCCCATATATCCAAAATAGCCATAGACACCATACATACAGGCTAAATACCCGCATGCATCTAGTAGGTGAATTACATTTCTCCACCATGTATATGGGAATTTTTCTAATTTCTGTCTTTTTCTATCACTCCGTTTGGAAGTTTCGGACATTTTTCCTGTTCCAATAACCCCCACATCACTGCGATGAGGTGGAGAACTCACACTTTCAAACTCTGTGTTAGACCATTTTGCTGTCTCATCTTGGAATGAGTTGGTAGCTCACATTCAAGAACTAATTTAACCTCCCACAACCTCTGTGAGTTCAGGAAAGTGTGCAATCCCCACACTCTTGATGAAGAATGTGAGGCATGGAGAGGTCTAATGACTCATTTCAAATTACATGGGAATCCCGAGGCAACACCAAGAAAGGAGCCTGCATCTCCTGAGTCCAAAGCTAACACCTGAACTACACGGCCATTCTCCCTTCCTTTGTCAGAGCTAGGGTAGCAGTACATTGAAATCCAAGGGATATTTTTTCTCCCATGCAATCCATCTCCAATCTCCTGCTTCCATCCTGGAGGTTCTTGATTGCCCCTGGGACACAAGCTTTCACTCGTTTGGGAGTCTGTGTTTTGCATCCAATGGAAAAGACCTTGGGAGGGGAGGGGGACAGGTCTGGAGCTCCACTTTAATACATCAGACACAAACAGCTCCTGTCCCCCAGTGAAGATAGTGCTGTGTTTGAGCAAGGGCCCAGTATCAGTCTCTGCTAACAAGTGTGAGGTGCGCATGGCCTTGTCTACACACAGCATTTCACAGGCTCAACTAAAGGGGTGTTGCTTGAAACAGATTCAGTCACACTGATGCAAGCCTCTATGCAGTTCTCGGACAGCACTTTCCAACCAAGGATCTCAGATCACTTTAGAAAGGAGAACAGTATCAGCCCCATTTCACAGATGAAAAAAGAGCGGTACAGAGCCATGCCCAAACTCCTCCAACAGGCTAGTGGTTATGCTGGAAAGAGAACCCAGCTCTCCTGAATCCAGTGCTGTATCCACTAGGACACACTGCCTCCCTTATTGCAGTTTCACTTAATCCATTTTGTTTTCTTTTTAAATCCACCAGGAGATTAAAAAGGACCCTTGGGGACTTTACAATTCACTTTAATACAATTATTCCATGGATCATAAGAATGAAGAATCCATTCACTTTTAAAAAAAATGTACCTGTAAAATCCCATTCAAAACTGGAGATTATTAATTAGCTCCCACCCTTTCAGGTCCACTTCTCCAGTATCCACCTCTTCCCCGTTCCCCCCTACCCAATTACCCTTCTCCAATGCCCCATTTCTGGTTCTGGTTGCCCCTGCAAACTGCTAGAATCCTGCAGAATCAGTGTTGGGACACACAGACAGGTCGACGCCTTTTCCCCTTTCTCTTGGATTTGACATTCACAAATACCCTTTGGCCTCCAGGACAAACTGGGCTGTGTGAGGCTAACCATGTGTATTTCTAAGGCTCTACATTATACCCTGTGATGCAGGGACACAGTCTGAACTGGGATGCTCTCCCCAAACACAGTAAAGGGAGGATTTTTTCTCCAGGGACAGAGAGAGGCTGGTGGGAAAGTGAAATATTGGGCCTCATTATCAGCATCAAAAATGCCACCCCCTCTTCACAGTCCAGATAAATCCCAATCGTTCTGGGCTGTTCAGCAAGGGAGAGGGGGATCTTGGGGAGGTGAGAGCCGGTACTGAGTCCCACATTGACCCCACCACCCAGAATGCCTTCCTCTGGTTAACACTGACCCATCCCTTTCTCCTCACAGACTCTCTGGCTACCCTACAGCCCAGGATCCCCCATCCACCACCTCCACCTCCCAGTAATGCTACCTCCCGAGGAGAAGCCCCTCCAGGCCCCAGTATGCAGCAAAGAGAATTATCAAATCTCTTGGGATTGTTGGGCACGTGCTGGCGCGTGTCTTCCCATCTCATGCTTTTTCCATCCTGAGACAGGACGAGGCGAGGATGAGCATGTGTCTGGATCCAGAGTCACATCCGCTGGGGGGACCAAGAGATAGAATCAGAGTGTAAAGGGGCAGAGCTCAGCCTTGGCAGTGGCTGGGACCATTTCTCACACACTCCCCAGCAGCCCTATCCTGGCTGGGACCATCTCCTGATTTCCCTGCTTCTCTGTCCCAGATTGCAGCGAGCTGCCTCTGCTGGGGGCAGAGCAGGGATTTTCACTGTGGATCCCACCTCCAGGCACTAGAGTTGCTGTCACAGCTGCAGTTTTGGTTGCAGATTCTTCCTCTCTGCTTCCCACCCTGCTGCCCCGCTCCCAGCCACAGAGCTGGGGAGAGTGGAGGCAGGACTGGCCTTAGAGATGGGTGGGCTGGGCTGCCGCCCAAGGCGCAGTGTTTTAGGGGACACCCAGGAACATCGCCAGGGTTTTGGCGTCCTAGGTCGGGGGTCCTTTTGCGCTCCTGGTCGTTGGCGGCAATTCTGCTGGGCTGTGGGGGGGTCCTTCCCACTCCTGGTCTTCTGGGGCACTTCGGCAGTGGGTCCCGAATGAGTGAAGGACCCGCCGCAGAATTGCCGCGTCCGACCCAGAGCGCGGAAGGACCCCCCCACCGCCGAATTGCCAAAAGTGCTGCCCTCCCAAATCCTTGGGCCCTAGGCGACCCACGCTAGGTCACGGGCCACCCCCCAAGGCGCGGTATTTAAGGGGACACCGGACTGGTACCTCCTACCCTCTGTCCTGCCAACAGTCAGAGCTTAATTGCGCCAGGGCTGAGCACCGGAACCTCTTTCAATACAAATTAAGCACTGAGAGAAGGCAGCGGGGCCTGGATGGGGGGACCAGTGGGGTCAGGTGATAGGGTGGTGGGGCACTTGTGGGGGCCAGGGGCACCAAAAGACAAGTTTGCCCAGGCACAGGCAGTGGATATCAAAGGCTAGGGGAGACTAAGCCTCCCTAACCCAGGCTGGGGCCCCACCCATGCTCCACCCCAAGGCCCTACCCACGTTCCCCTGAAGCCGAGAGGGACTTAGCTTGGACTGGAGGTCAGGGGCTGGGCTGGCTGGGGCAGCTTGGGCCGATGCAGCTAGGGTGATGATGTCCCCATTTTATAGGGACAGTCCCGATTTCTGGATCTTTTTCTTATATAGGCTCCTATTACCCCCCACCCTCTGTCACAATTTTTCACACTTGCTGTCTGGTCACCCTAGGTGCAGCTGGGGTGCTCAGGGCTTCGTCAGCACAGGGAGGGCAGGGCCGAGGGCTAGCCTCCCCAAAGGGGGGGTTCACCTGCCACCCATGCACCCAGGGCACCATTTGCCCTAAGGCCGGCCCTCAGAGGAGGGACACAGCATCAGCAGCCTGGGTGGGTCCCTCAGCCAAGAGGTAGAAGTAGAGAAAAAGATAGCCCATGGGGGTGCAGGGGGAAAGGAGGGATCAGGAGTGGTAGGTGAGGGCATTGGGGAGGATAGAACTGCCCCATGGGAAAAAGAAATTTTGATAATACTTATGAATTATTTGTAAAGAAACATTTTCAAAAGTAAGTGTTTGTGAGAGAGAGAGAAAATACCTCTCACTTTCCAACCAGCTCTCATCCTATGTTCTAGTCCCAAGGAATCTCTTCTGAGCCAGCATTTCCCAAACAGTGGGGGTCCGACCCAAAAGGGGATTGCAAGACCATTGGGGGGGGGCTCACAAGAGCGGCAGGTGTGGCTCCCAGCTCTGAAGGCAGCGTCGCCACCAGCAGCAGCACAGAAGTAAGGAAGGCGCGGTGTGGGGTGGGTCATCATTTTTTGAGGGGGTCATCAGATCCTGAAATATTTTCAAAGGGGGTCCTAGCCACAAAATGGTTGAGAACCTCTGCTCTAGGCCCTTACAGAGTTCAGTAATGCCAACATCATGGTTTACTGTTATTGTCTGGACTTTACATGAACAGCTAATTGGTCCATCTCCTCCCATTGTCATATGTCAAGTTCCTCTCTTCCCAGATCCCTTCTCTGTACCTTGGAATTTCCTCAGAGTCTCCTTTAGAGCAATAGATTTATGAGAGATGCTGCTGGGGGTTTTCTCTGGCTCAGGAGAAACCTCCTCCGGTGGCGGGACCTTCCTCAGCTCACAGCTGGAAAGAGACTCTTCTAATTCATTATTTAGTTTATGCCTTATTCTCCATTGTTTGTTTGCTTTTTTAAAAAAAAAAATCTTTCCCCATGACTTTTATGCTAAGGAATCCCGCTGTCCTGATAGGACTGGGGTGAAACCCTGATCCCAGTGAAGTCCATAGCAAAATTTCTTTTGAGTTCAGCAGGGCCAGGATTCTACCCCTACACTGCCTTTGTGTATCCCAGCCTCGGGATATGTCTTCTCTACCAACATTAAAGCACTGCCGTGGCAGTGCTTTAACGTGGCTGTGTAGTCGCGGCTCCAGCTCCAGCTCTCTCTCAGCGCTGTAAAAAAGCTACCCCCATGAGGGGAGTAGCTCCCAGCACTGGTACACGATCCACACTCCCGCTTTACAGCACTGAAACTTGCATCACTCATTGGGTGAGTTCAGTGATGAGCTGCCATAATCTTAACAACTGGTTCC
>NC_133780.1:8367234-8472770 GCF_003597395.2 Chelonoidis abingdonii | reverse complement strand
CTTTGGAGGCCATGGGAAAAACAAAGCTTCCTTCTACCAACCACCACAATATGGCTTTCTGCCTCTTAAAGCCCAGCCTCTACACCCTTTTAGACAAATACACTTGTGCAAACAATTTAGTTTTTCCTTGTTACCTAGCCTAACCCAAATTATAACAGCATTGCAGTTTGACACAAGATCTCTTTTTTCCCCAGTTTTCACAGCTTTTTCCACAGACTGGACTCCTTCCTAGTCTGAGCCCAATCCTTTCCCTTGGTACAGACCTTCTTACTTCCAGCAGACATCTTTGGTGGTAAGCAGGGCGTTTCTCATGACTGGCAGCCCCTTTGTCCTGCTTCACCCCCTTTTATAGCTTTTTCATAAGACAGGAATCTTTTGTCTCTCTGGGTCCAGAGGTGGGTGGGGCCTTGGGGGACAGTGTGGAGTAGGGGCCGGTCCTAGGGTGGAGCAGGGGTAAAGCACCCCCCGAGGAAATGGGAAAGTTGGCATCTGTGAACATAACTATATATTTAAGAGATATGCATGAGACATCAGCATAGTGGGCGTGTGAGACTCTGATGCAAATGTGCAAGCACAATCCCCTATATCCAAAATAGCCATAGACACCATACTTACAGGCTAAATACCCGCATGCATCTAGTAGGTGAATTACATTTCCCCACCATGTATATGGGAATTTTTCTAATTTCTGTCTTTTTCTATCACTCCGTTTGGAAGTTTCGGACATTTTTCCTGTTCCAATAACCCCCACATCACTGCGACGAGGTGGAGAACTCACACTTTCAAACCATGTGTTAGACCAATTTGCTCTCTCATCTTGGAGTGAGTTGGTAGCTCACATTCACGAACTAATTTAACCTCCCACAACCTCTGTGACTTCCGGAAAGTGTGCAATCCCCACACTCTTGATGGAGAATGTGAGGCATGGAGAGGTCTAATGACTCATTTCAAATTACACGGGAATCCCGAAGCAACACCAAGAAAGGAGCCTGCATCTCCTGAGTCCAAAGCTAACACCTGAACCACATGGCCATTCTTCCTTCCTTTGTCAGAGCTAGAGTAGCAGTACACTGAAATTCAGGGGATATTTTTTCTCCCATGCAATCCATCTCCAATCTCCTGCTTCCTCATCCTGGAGGTTCTTGATTGCCCCTGGGACACAAGCTTTCACTCGTTTGGGGAGTCTGTGTTTTGCATCCAATGGAAAAGACCTTGGGAGGGGAGGGGGACAGGTCTGGAGCTCCGCTTTAATACATCAGACACAAACAGCTCCTGTCCCCCAGTGAAGAAAGTGCTGTGTTTGAGCAAGAGCCCAGTATCAGTCTCTGCTAACAAGCGTGAGCTGCGCATGGCCTTGTCTACACACAGCATTTCACAGGCTCAACTAAAGGGGTGTTGCTTGAAACAGATTCAGTCACACTGATGCAAGCCTCTATGTAGTTCTCTGACAGCACTTTTCAGCCAAGGATCTCAGATCACTTTACAAAGGAGAACAGTATCAGCCCCATTTCACAGATGAGGAGAGAGGTACAGAACCATGCCCAAACTCCTCCAACAGGCTAGTGGCTATGCTGGAAAGAGAACCCAGCTCTCCTGAATCCAGTGCTGTATCCACTAGGCAACACTGCCTCCCTTATTGCAGTTTCACTTAATCCATTTTGTTTTCTTTTTAAATCCACCAGGAGATTAAAAAGGACCCTTGGGGACTTTACAATTCACTTTAATACAATTATTCCATGGATCATAAGAATGAAGAATCCATTCACTTTTAAAAAAAATGTACCTGTAAAATCCCATTTAAAACTGGAGATTATTAATTAGCTCCCACCCTTTCAGGTCCACTTCTCCAGTATCCACCTCCTCCCCGTTTCCCCCTACCCAATTACCCTTCTCCAATGCCCCATTTCTGGTTCCGGTTGCCCCTGCAAACTGCTAGAATCCTGCAGAATCAGTGTTGGGACACACAGACAGGTCGATGCCTTTTCCCCTTTCTCTTGGGTTTGATGTGCACAAATACCCTTTGGCCTTCAGGACAAACTGGGCTGTGTGAGGCTAACCATGTGTATTTCTAAGGCTCTACATTATACCCTGTGATGCAGGGACACAGTCTGAACTGGGATGCTCTCCCCAAACACAGTAAAGGGAGGATTTTTTCTCCAGGGACAGAGCCCGGTGGGAAAGTGAATATTGGGGCCTCATTATCAGCATCAAAAAATGCCACCCGCCCCTCTTCGCAGTCCAGATAAATCCCGATCGTTCTGGGCCGTTCAGCAAGGGAGAGGGGGATCTTAGGGGAGGTGAGAGCCAGGTACTGAGTCCCACATTGACCCACCGCCCAGATGCCCTCCTCCGGGTTAACATTGACCCGTCCCTTTCTCCTCACAGACTCTCTGGCCACCCCTACAGCCCAGGCTCCCCCATCCTCCACCTCCACCTCCCAGTAATGCCTCCCCAAGGAGAAGCCCTCCAGGCCCAGCACGCAGCGAGAAGAATCAAATCTCTTGGGATTGTCGGGCACGTGCTGGCGCGTGTCTTCCCATCTCACGCTTTTCCCATCCTCAGACAGGACGAGGCGGGGATGAGCCGTGTCTGGATCCAGAGTCACATCCGCTGGCGGGGGAGCAAGAGAGAATTAGAGTGTTAGGGGCAGAGCTCAGCCCTGGGGGTGGCTGGGACCATTTCTCACACTCCCCAGCAGCCCCATCCTGGCTGGGACCCTCCCTGATTTCCTGCTTCTCTGTCCCGGCTTGCAGCGAGCTGCCTCTGCTGGGGCGGAGCAGGGATTTTACTGCGGATCCCACCTCCCAGGCACTAGAGGTGCTGTCACAGCTGCAGTTGTGGCTGCAGATTCTGCCTCTCTGCTTCCCACCCTGCTGCCCCGCTCCTAGCCACAGAGCTGGGGAGAGTGGAGGCAGGACCAGCCTTAGACGCGGGTGGGCTGGGCCACCGCCCAAGGCGCGGTATTTAAGGGGACACCGGATTGGTACTCCTACCCTCTGTCCTGCTGACAGCCAGTGCTTAATTGTGCCAGGGCTGAGCACCGGCACCTCTTTCAATACAAATTAAGCACTGAGGGAAGGCAGCGGGGCCTGGATGGGGGGACCAGTGGGGTCGGGGCAATAGGGTGGTGGGGCACCTGTGGGGGCCAGAGACACCAAAATACAAGTTTGCCCAGGCACAAGCAGTGGATATCAAAGGCTAGGGGAGACGAAGCCTCCCTAACCCAGGCTGGGGCCCCACCCATGCTCCACCCCAAGACCCTACCCACGTTCCCCTGAAGCCGGCAGGGACTTAGCTCAGACTGGAGGCCAGGGGCTGGGCTGGCTGGGGCAGCTTGGGCCAGTGCAGCTAGGGTGACCAGATGTCCCGATTTTATACGGACAGTCCCGATTTTTGGATCTTTTTCTTATATAGGTTCCTATTACCCCCCCACCCTCATCCCAATTTTTCACACTTGCTGGCTGGTCACCCTAGGTGCAGCTGGGTTGCTCAGGGCTTTGTCAGCACAGGGAGGGCAGGGCCAAGGGCTAGCCTCCCCAAAGAGGGGGTTCACCTGCTGCCCATGCACCCAGGGCACCATTTTCCGTAAGGCCGGCCCTCAGAGGAGGGACACCAGCATCAGCAGCCTGGGTGGGTCCCTCAGCCAAGAGGTAGAAGTAGAGAAAAGGATAGCCCAGGGGGTGCAGGGTGAAAGGAGGGATCAGGAGTGGTAGGTGAGGGCATTGGGGAGGACAAAACTGCCCCATGGGAAAAAGAAATTTCGATAATACTTATGAATTATTTGTAAAGAAACATTTTCGAAAGTAACTGTGTTTGAGAGAGAGAGAAAACACCTCTCACTTTCCAACCAGCTCTCATCCTACGTTCTAGTCCCAAGGAATCTCTTCTGATCCAGCATTTCCCAAACTGCAGGGGTCTGACCCAAAAGGGGATCGCAAGACCATTGGGGGGGGACTCACAAGAGCGGCAGGTGTGGCTCCCAGCTCTGAAGGCAGCGTCGCCGCCAGCAGCAGCACAGAAGTAAGGAAAGTGCGGTGTGGAGGGGTGTCATCATTTTTTGAGGGGGGTCATCACAGCCTGAAATATTTTCAAAGGGGGTCCTAGCCACAAAATGGTTGAGAACCTCTGCTCTAGGCCCTTACAGAGTTCAGTAATGACAACATCATGGTTTACTGTTATTGTCTGGACTTTACATGAACAGCTAATTGGTCCATCTCCTCCCATTGTCATATGTCAAGCTCCCCTCTTCCCAGATCCCCTTCTCTGTACCTTGGAATTTCCTCAGAGTCTCCTTTAGAGCAATAGATTTATGAGAGATGCTGCTGGGGGTTTTCTCTGGCTCAGGAGAAACCTCCTCCGGTTGCGGAACGTCTCTCCCAGTTCACACTGGGAAAGAAAGACTCTTCTAATTCATTATTTAGTTTATGCTTTATTCTCTATTGTTTGTTTGCTTTTTTTTAAAAAAAAAAAATCTTTCCCCATGACTTTTATGCTATGGAACCCCGCTGTCCTGATAGGACTTAGGTGAAACCTGAATACCAATGAAGTCCATAGCAAAATTTCTTATGACTTCAGCAGAGCGACGATTCTACCCTAGACTGCCTTCGTGTATCCCAGCCTCAGGGTATGCCTTCCTCTACCAACATTAAAGCATTGCCGTGGCAGTGCTTTAATGTGGCTGTGTAGTCGCAGCTCCAGCTCCAGCTCTCTCCCAGTGCTGTAAAAACCCACCCCCAGGAGGGGAGTAGCTCGCAGCACTGGTGCCCTATCTACACTGCCGCTTTACAGCGCTGAAAATTGCATCACTCATTGGGGTGTGTCAGTGATGAGCTGCCATGATCTTAACAACCGGTTCCCTTCTCACCCCACAAGGGGTCGTGGCCCACCCCCCCGGACTTCTACCCCATCCACCCCTCTTTCCTGCCCCCTGATTGCCCTATCCAACCCCTCCTCACTTCTGATGGCCCCTGGGACCCCTTGCCCCATCCGACCACCCTTCTCCATGTCCCCTGACCGCCCTGAAACCTCTGCCCCTGACTGGCTCCCACTGCCCCCATCCAACCCCTCCTCCTTCCTGACTGCTCCCCCAGACCCTTGCCCCCATTCACCCCCCGTTCCCTGCCCTCTTGACCTCCCCAACCTCTATCCACCCCCTCCACCCCCAACCAACTCCCCAACCCCTGCCCTGTCCACACACATAAACATACCCTGCTCCCTGCCCCATTACCGTTCTGCCTGGAGGTTGGCTGGCAGCGCTACAGCCGTGCCGCTCGGCTGCAGCTGGGCCATGCCACTGTGCAGCACCTGGAGCAGTGGTCAGGTCGAGCTTGCAACCCCCACTTCCCGCAAATCAGCTGTTCATGCAGAAAGCCTAGGAGGCTGAGAAGCAAGTGGCAGCTTCGCGCTCAGGCCCAGGGAGGCGGAGGTGAGCTGGAGCAGGGAGTGGTTCCCTGCATGTCCCCCTCCCCCGGGTTATCTGCTGTGGTTGTTAAATTTAGAAGCCCTTTAGAACTGGTTGTCCTGTGCCGGATAACCGGTTCTAAAAGGGCTTTCTAAATTTAATAACTCGTTTCCCGCGAACCAGTAGCCAAACCGGCTCCAGCTCACGATGGGTGTGTTTTTTCACACCCCTGACCAAGCAAGTTTCATTGTTGTAAGGTGGCCATGTAGACAAGCCCTCAGTTGAAGCTTCCCTAACAGAGTTTTATTCCTGTGCTTTATATATGGAGCAGACAAAACCCATCTGAACCCACGGCCAGTTCCATCCTTGGCTTTCCTGCTGTGATTTACCAGTAAGTGGGCAAAAAATATGACGTCTGTGCTGTACATCTTTGTGATGTGGCCATTTAAGCGCTTGGAAGTGGACTGAGAGAACGCCACAGCTCCAGCTTGCCTCATGCATCACCCAAAAGTTATCAGGTACCAAGAATTTTACTCTCAGCCAGTAGAGATATAAACATACATAAGTGGAGATCATCAATTTTTAAAAAATGATCTTCTTGCTCTATGTTCACATAAATCTTGTTTCACTACAAGAAGTGTGTTTGGAAATTCACTCTGCCTTCCCTGTAGGAGGAGGAAAGCACGCGGGTCTCCTTATTTGGAGGGACCTGCAAGGTAAGGCTTTCTGGAGCGTAGGACACCGACGCTTGTCCTAGTCAAAAGGGCAAGGAAGGAGGGATCCTTTCCCAGTGAGGTGTATGGCAGGACAGGCGCTGGCTTCCTCATTTCCCGGGCATGCTCAATCCACGCTCTGCCCCACTCCATCCCTTCCCACTAGACCCCGCCCGGTCCACCTCTTCCCACTCCATTCCACCCCTTCTCTTGAATGCGCCCCGCCCTCTCTCTGCCCCCTCCACCCTAGTGCTTCCTGCAGGAGGCCGAACAGCTGATCCGCAGTGGGCGGGAGCTGCTGGCAGTGAGGGGGAGGAGCTGATCAGCGGGGCCACCGGTGGGTGCTGAGCACCCTCTATTTTTCTTCCTTGGATGCTCCAGCCACAGACCACCCACGGAATCGGCGCCTATCGCATGGGGTGTCTGTTACCTTTTTGTCTATTGCCTAGCATAATGGAGCCCTATTAGTCTGCGGTTTGGGGCCCCTAAATACTACCACAATACAAACCGATAATAAGAACAGAATGGAAACTTGTGAGTGGAAGTGAGAAGGAGCCACATACCTGCTCAAGGTGCTCCGGACATCCTAGAAAGGGAAGGAAGAGAAGGATCCTTAGTGAAATCAATGAGATGCAACGCAAACCAATCTCGGTAGCTGTTTAGATGAGTTCAGGATATAACCTTAGGGCTATTCTTTGTACTTAACTGCTTAGTCCATTGTGCCCCTTCCTTCGAGTAGGCTACAAGAGAAGCAAACTGAAATCCACTCTTTAGGCCAGGGTTTAGGGTGTGTATCTCTAAGATGGGGACCCCGTGTCACTTCTCTTCTTCTCATCAGACAGGGATTGAACCAGAATTTCTTACCTTCCAACTGAGTACCCTAATTACTGAGATAAAGGTCACAAGGGCAAGCCAGCTCTGCCACCGGTGTGGCTTTGTTGGCACTAGTTACCCACCTGACTCTTTCCCACAAGAACGATTTAAGCACCAGAAGCCACCAGTCTCCAGGTAAGGGGTTCCCATTTCCAAGAGCCAGGCGCCTCCCCTGCAGTCCGGATTTGGGCACCTCTCTTTGTAAGAGTGGTGGGTGTGAGACACACCCCTCTCCTCGGGATCTCCCATCGGCCAGCTTCAACGGCCCCTTGCCTAGTATGCTGGCTTTGTTGCTCCCGTTCTTTGGTGCCTAGCTCTGCCAGTGTCTCAAGCAGGGAGCCTGGGGGCCTAACGTTGTGGATCCCACTGTTGTTACAGTGATTTTCTAAGGCCCTGAAAGTTAGGTCTTGCAATGACAAGTCCCTTTGGGATCCAGGTTTCTTTGCTTCAGTCCACCCCAACTGTAAATTGCAGCTAATAATCCTTCCCTAAGAAGAGGATAAATGCATTAATTTTGGGGAGCCACGCAGATCCGATGGTCATGGGGGACGTTTGAGTACTTAAATAGGTTACATTTGATTTAAAACACCCAGGTTCTCTGAACAATGAAGCAAATAACAATACTAATGGATAGAAAAAGTAAAAAATTATATTTCAGCTGCATAACCTGTGAGTTCTACTCTAGTGTTTGACTCCTGGACTCCAAGGCTCTTGCGTATCAAGGATCCAGTATCTCACCTGCAGGAATTCACTCACTGGCTGCTGGCACTTCCCCTCTAGCTCGCTGATCATGTCATTTAGAGAGGAAATCTCCTCCACGAGTTTGGCAATGTTCTCATCCCTTCTCTTCTCAATCTCCTTGTCCAGGTTTTCCAATTGGGCCAGCAGGAGTCGCTCTTGTTCCTCCAGGAACTGCCGCAGCTGCTCAAATTCAGACAGAATCTTCAGCCTCTCTGTTTCTACTTGCTCCTGTAATGAGGAAGGGAAAGGGCAGGGCAGGCCCCACAGAGTGAGTCACCTGGGGCCAGATCTTCAGCTGGTTTAACTCTACGAACATCAAGGCAGCTCTGCCAATTCATGGCAGTTCCAGATGAGACCCTGGGTACTCAAGGGGGAGGGGGAAGGGGTATTTTATTGCAACCTTAAATAGTGCTTGAGAGAAACTTTCCCATAAATACATAACGGCCAGACTGGGTCAGACCAGAAGTCCATCTAGCCCAGTATCTGTCTTCTGACAATGGCCAATGCCAGGTGCTTCAGAGGGAATGAACAGAACTCTTTGGTGCCTAGCTCTGTCGTGCCTCGTGCAGGAGCCTGGCGCCTAACGTTGTGGACCCACTGTTGTTAGCAGTGATTTCTTAAGACCTGGAAAGTGTAGGCCTTGCAATTGACAAGACCCTTTCGGATCCAGGTTTGGTGATCATCAAGTGATCCATCCCCTGTCACTCATTCCCAGCTTCTGGCTACCAGGCTAGGGACACCATCCCTGCCTATCCTGGCTAATAGCCTTTGGTGGACCAGTTCTCCAGGAATTTATCTAGTTCCCAGTATTGGTAGGGGGAAGATTTTCCTACAGTTCCCTGCTGGCTGTAATCTGACGGGTGAGTCTATGTGCCTAACACGAGAGAGTCTGTGACCTTTCAGGTAGGTCCCTGAAGGAGAAGTTAAGACAGGACTCTGAGGGTATATCCACACAGCAAAGAAAAACCTGCAGCTGACCTGTGCCAGCTGACTTGGGCTTGCAGGGCTCAGGCTGCAGCATAGGCACCAAATCCATGGGTGCTCCAGGGCTGGAGCACTCACAGCGAAAAAAGAGTGGGTGCTCAATACCCAACAGCGGCCCCATTGATCAGCTCCTCCTCCTCACACAGCACCTCTCACATGCCAGTGATCAACTGTTCAGTGGCATGCACGATGTGCTGGGGCGGGGGGGGGAGCGAGGGCAGGAAGAGGCGGAACGAGGCTGGGGCGCACTCGGGGAAGGGTGTGGAATGGGGCAGGGCCTTGGGGGAAGGGGGGAAGTGAGGGTGGGCATGGGGCAGAGCGGGGGTTGAGCACCCCCAGGGAAAACAGAAAGTCAGTGCTTCTGGGCTGTTTCATTGCTGTGTAGACTTCAGGGCTCAGGGTGGAGCCTGAGCTCTGGGACCCTTCACTTCTCAGGGTCCTAGACCCCCACAGCCTGAGCCCGGCGAACCTGAGTCAGCTGGCACAGGCCAGCCATGGGTGTTTAGTTACTGTGTAGACAGACCTGGATGACATTGAGAGTGAGAAAGTCTGGGGAAAGCAAAAAAACAAAAAAGAATGAAACAAAAGAGAACTCAACAGACAGCTTAACTCTCTAATACAGGGGTAGGCAACTTATGGCACGCGTGCCGAAGGTGGCATGTGAGCTGATTTTCAGTGGCACTTACACTGCCTGGGTCCTGGCCCCTGGTCCGAGGAGCTCTGCATTTTAATTTAATTTTAAATGAAGCTTCTTAAATATTTTAAAAACCTTATTTACTTTACCTACAATAATCGTTTAGTTGTATATTATAGACTTATAGAAAGAGACCTTCTAAAAACATTACAATGTATGACTGGTGCACGAAACCTTAAATCCGAGTGAATAAATGAAGACTCGGCACCGCACTCCTGAATGGTTGCCGACCCCTGCGCTAATACATTAACTCAGGAAATCTGGATATCTGCCCAGCTCCCAGAGATGCCCAAACACGTAGACATCTAGGGGTGCAAACAGGAACACCCAGTAATTCCCAGCCTGTCCAAACAGACACACAGGCCCAGACTGAGCTTGGACTCAGCAGGGATGTCGGGAGAACAGGCACTTTCTGTATCACACGAGTTGCCTTGTGCCCCTGGAGCAGATGTGATGCTTCTGGCTGCTCAGGAGAGGGAAAGGAGGCAGCCAGGCCATGGCCTCATGCCTGGTGCAAGCCAGCCCAGGATCACACACTGCATCTCTCCCCCTTCACATATCAGAGTCCAGGGGCATTTTCACCAGCCTGAGTAAAAGATACATAGTCTCTGACATAATCCAGCCGACAGAGATGGGACATCACCAAAGCAGAACATAGAAACACAGGATCTCACTCAGTGACACGTGGTCACAGCATGAGACCCCAGACTCTCCCACCCCCACACTACCAGATACCCACCCTGGGAGGGACACGCACCTACATGTCCTTGCTGGATAATAACAACTGGTACCTACCAGATGCTCCCAGATGCTTGCCTCTTTGGTCAGTTTCAATCCCATCAGCTTTTCTCTCTCTTCCTTCAGAATCTGTAATTGGATCTGAATTTTTTCCTGAGCAAAGAAATAATGTTGGGTGTTCAACTTTTTTTCCCTTCTTTGGATAGCAGCTTAGGGAGAATCCAGTCCCTACAAACTACAACCCAGCTGCACGGATATGACTGCATTTGTTTAAACTCTTTGCAGCTGATTTAACTCAAAAGGAGAAAATGATTCCACAGCCATGCATAGTTGGCCACCAGGTTTGTCTCCTCCAATTCACTGGACTGTTTTACTGGTTACTGATGTTACCATCTTGGTCTGTATGATCCTTGCCCCCCTGGCCTCTGAGATATCACATGTTTGGGAACCAAGAACTGAGTGATTCCTTTGTCAGGAATAAAATGCGAGATGCAGAGAAAGGAAAAGAATGGCCATTGTTCAGCAAAACACTGAAACACATGCTTGTGTTAGATCAGTGGTCTACAACGTTTTTACATACAAGATCGCTTTTTGAATTTAAGATCAACCCAGGATCTACCCACCCCTTCCCTGAGGCCCTGTGGTGCTCACTCCATTCTGCCCTCCCTCCATTGCTCGCTCTCCCACACCCTCACTCACTTTCACCAGGCTGGGGCAGCAGGTTGGGGTGCAGAGGGTGCAGTCTCTGGGCTGGAGCTGAGGGATTTGGCGTGTGGGAGGTGGCTCCAGGTTGAGCCTGGAGCAGGGGATTGGGGTGCAGGAGGGAGTAGTGCAGGTTCTGGGAGGGAGCTTGGGTGCAGAAGGAGGCTCCAGGCTAGGGCAGGGGGTTGGGATGCAGGAGGGCGTGAGGGTGCAAGCTCTGGGAGTGAGTTTGGGTGCGGGTTCAGGGCTGGGGCAGGGCGGTGGGAGGAAGTGTGAGGTCTGGGAGGGAGATTGGGTGCAGGAGGAGACTCTGGGTTGGGGCAAGGGTTGGGGTTCAGGAAGGGGTGCGAGGTGGCTCCCAGTTGACTGTGCAGCGGGTCTAAGGGAGGCTCCCTGCCTGTCTTGGTCCCATATCGCTCTGGGAAGCAGCTGGCATGTCTCTGCAGCCCAGGGGGGAGAGGGCAGCAGGCAATTCCATGCGTTGCCACTGGCCCTGACCCCCACAGTGCCAACTCCACAGCTCCCATTGGCCGGGCACTATGACCAATGGGAGCTGCGGGGACGGTGTTTCCAGGCGCAGGCAGCTCACAGACACCCATTGCCCCTTCCCCTCAGATGCCGCAGAGACATGCATCTGGGAGTGACGTGGGGACAGGGCAGGAAGGGACCCTGCTTAGACCCACTGTGCTGCCTGACTTTTAGCAGCCAGAGATCGCAATTGACTGACAGAGGCTCCAGGATTGACCAGTCTATCACGATCTACCGGCTGGTGACCACTGCGTTAGATTAAGGGAATAGCTCCATTGTCTTCAGTCAGACAATTCATGCTCTTAAAATTAAGCTTGTGCCTAAGCGTTTTGCTGAATTGAGCCCTGTATTAGCGCTGTCGGTTTTATTCAGCTCCTGAGCAATGTCATTTTGAACAGAACTATTAGGTAGCAAAAGTTCAGCGTCACTTTGATCCAACACCCAGAAGTAATTTAGCAAGAGGTTGAGAACAGAGATCAATTAACGTAAGTGTGTCATTTCCTATCTTCTTAATGGTATGTGTGTGTGTATATATACACACACAGGAAATGAAGCATTCAGATTAAACTAGCGAGAACCCTAAATACGTGCAAGTCTAGACATTCACAGTGGAAGATCCCATTCTATGTGATGCTTTACTTATTTAAACTCCTGCCTGTTACAACAGACTGGGCTTCCCTACCTTGTACTCCTGGGCAGCCTCCTCTATGGGAACCACCGTGTGAGCTCTGTGAGCCTGGGACTCTCGGCAGATCACACAGATGGGGGCTTGATCCTCCTCGCAGCATAGCTTTAGGGTCTCCTGGTGTTTCTCACACACTCGCTTGCCTCCTGAGCCTTTGGCTGCCTGTAAGCTCAGCCGCTTGGTTATTTTGATAATTTTCGCCAGCTCCCTGTAGTGTCTGAAGTTTCTCTGCTGGGCAGTTTCTCTGTACTGGGGGCAGGAGAAGTTGGTATCCGATTCCTCCCAGTAGTTGGTGATGCAGGCCCGGCAGCAGTTGTGCCCACAGTGGATAGACTCTGGGTCTTTGGAATACTCCAGACAGATGGAACAAGAAGCTTCATCCTGGAGCCTCTGTACAGGGCTGTCTGCAGCCATGGCTCCCAGCAGGGGAAAGTGACAGGTTTCATTTCACTTGTCCGCCTTTAGCTGCAATTGGGTGTTTGTTCACTTATGGTCTTTTTCATTGGCTGAGCTGGAGGGGAAGCCTATTTGATTTTCAGGCTCTGGAGACTGTGCAGAGAAATGCAAAGATCTCTGTGAAGGGACCGATATTAAATTCCCCCAGGCAAAGAGCAGTGCTGAAGTGGGGGGAAGTGATAAAGCTTTCTGTGTTTCTTTAAGAGGAAAAACCCTGAGAGAACACTGTTGGTTTTTCAAAAATAAATATATAAAATAGCCATTTAAACCTAATGACATATGGGCCCACTGGAGGTTACTGTTTATTTAATAGAAGAAACTGACTAACATAAATTAGGTCCTGATCCTGTTTATATACTAAGGCAAACTCCTTCCAAAACATGGCAAAATTGAAATGCATAGTTAAAGTCATGCAGATAACCTAAGCCAGGGGTTGGCAACCTTTGGCACGCGTGCCAATTTTTGAAGGCACGCAAGGCGGGCTGAGACACTCAGCCCGCTGCTGCTCTGGGGTTCTGGCTGCTGGCCCCTTGCCAGCCGGGGTCCCCACACCCCCACTCACCTTGCTCCCAGTTGGAGTTCCAGCACAGGCCCCCTGCCAGAGAGGGTCCAGGCTTCCGGCCCTACTCAGCCCTACTAGCCACCAGCTCCACTCACTTCAGCTGCTGATCTGGGGTTCCAGCCGCTGACCTCCTGCCAGCTGGTTATCAGCTTATAACTCAGAAGCCTGTGTGCAGCTTAAAGTATCTAAATCGGTGCCACCAGACATTGGAAAACTCAGCAAGGAAAAGCAAGGGCAAGGATCACACTAAACTAATAAAATCTGCATTTTAATTTAATTTTAAATAAAGCTTCTGAAACACTTTGAAAACCTTGTTTACTTTACATATAACGGTAGTTTGGTTATATATTATAGACTGACATAGAGACACCTTCTAAAAAACGTTCAAATGTATTACCAGCACGCGAAGCCTTAAATTAGAGCGTATTCATGAAGACTCGGCACACCACTGCTGAGAGGTTGCTGACCCCTGACCTAAGCTCTGCTCTTTCTACTTTATCTCCTATCGACCCTCCACCTCCTCTCCCACCGTCCTTTCTGTGTCAGGTGAGGAAGGGCCCCTAATGAAGGAAGTTTTGAGCAGGACTTCAAAGCAAAATCTTAAACTCGTTCAGACAATCCACTGCATTTGCAAAGTTTGCCTTGGGCATTAAGGCTCGAAGTCAGTGCAATCTGTGCCCATAGAGGCCCACAAAAGTGGTAATGAAACATTCAGTGATAATTAAGGCTATGATTTTTTCACAGAGGTCGCGGAAGTGACGGAATCTGTGACTTCCAGCGACAGTCATGAATTTAGCCCTGTTGGCCAGGAGCTGCAGGGTCCCCCCACCATCTGCTGCAGCAGGAGGACTCCACAGCTCCCCGTGGCCACAGGTGCCGGGGACCCCTAGAGTTCCCAGCCGCCAGGGGCAGCAGAGCCTCAGCTCCCGGCCATAGAGGCGAGGGCCCCCCTGGAGCTCCAAGTTGCTGCAGGCAGCGGGACTCCTGACACAGCTCCTGGCCGACACAGGCAGTGGGACCCCTTGCAGCAACCAGCCTCCGCAGGGGGCAGGAGACCCAGAAGCTCTGAGCTGCCGATAACAGCAGGGCCCCAGGAGCTCTGAACTGCAGCAAGCACCGAGGGTCCTTCAGAGCTCCCAGCGGCCACAGGTGGCAGGGGTACCTCAGACCTCCGAGTGAAGGGACCCTGGAGCTCCAAGCCCCCACAAATGGTGGGGGCCCCCAGAGCTTGGAGCAGCCCCTGCAGCTGCCTAACCTCTTCAGGCAGTGTAGGGACCTGCAGCTGGGCCCCCCAATCCGTAGAGGTATTTTTAGTAAAAGTCACAGACAGGTCACGGGGGGCTTCCGTGAATTTTTTTTTATTAAAAGCAGCAAAGAATCCTGTGGCACCTTATAGACTAACAGACGTTTTGGAGCATGAGCTTTCGTGGGTGAGTACCCACTTCATCAGATGCCCATGATAAAATCTTAAGTCTTAGTGATAATATATCAGACGTTTGGGGAAAGCCAATGATCCCCAGTCAGATCCCTCGCCCCCCTGCATCTCCTGCCCTGAAGAATTATGACAGAGCCCAGACAGCAGGAGCAGTGGGACTCGTGGCAACCCGCATGGATCTAGGGGATGCCCAGGAAAGCAGGGCTATCCATGTAATATCCCAGGGTCCCTGCGACGGATCAGACCCCCAGGCTGGAACAACTAGAGATCTCCCTTGGCTATGGTTGCCTGCAGACACCCAGATGGCGCGCTCAGTGGGAAGGGTACAGTGGCCCAGAGCTGTGCATTCTTCACTGGGTAACTTCTAAAGGACATAGTGGAGCTGATATGCATTCCCACACAGCTGGCCACAGTTCCACCTAGACCCCCTTGTGGCTTCAGTACAATGCGGAAAGGCCTCAACAGGACTGGGGAGAGCTGACGCCACACAGGGTATGTCTACACCGCACACTAAGCTTGGACTGTGACTCAGGTTTGAGCCCAAGCCCCATTTCCATTCACACATAAATCAGTGTGACTCAGGTCAGTGAGTGTTTAGGGCTCCGTTATGGGAATAGCTCAGAACCCGAGTCCTGCTGTGTCTCGAGTCCAAGCCTTGTCATGGTGCAGTGTGGACACAGCTCAAGCAGCAGACCTGAGCCAGAGGAGACCTGGGTTTACAAGGCAGTGTAGACCAACCTTCAGTGGCCCATGTTTAAACAATTGTTTAATTGTGTAGACCAACCTTCAGTGGCCCATGTTTAAACAAAATTGTTTCCCCAATTTAAACAAGCTTCTCTTCTACTAGCAGGAAATGGTCTTTGCCCATCAGAGAATGTAAATCCTTCTCCAAACCCAGCGCCTGGCCCCGAGCTCCTCTGCAGCTGCCAGCTCAAATTAGAGGCTTTTTATTTATTGACTGGAGCACATGAACTTGGGAGATTCTTACTCAGCCCTGGCTCCTAATGAAGAGAACACAGTCCTTTCCACTGAGTGACAGGGAGCTTCTGGGGTAACTGCCATGGGTGGCAGGTATTAAGGACCAGGGCAGGCTAAGTGTCCCCGGACCCAGGCTGTGACCCCGCTGATGTTCCCCGGGAGCCCCGCCCTCCCTCTCCCTCTACCCAGAAGCCAGCGGGGGCTCAGCTCCAGCCAGCAGACTGGAGCTCAGGCCCACCGGCGGCCAGGGGCAGCACTTACGCTGGCCCAGGAAGGGGGTCAGCTTAGTGGCCCAGCCTGGTGCTCATGGCCGGCCTGGTGCTTGGGGGTGTTGGCAGCTTACCTGGAGGGTGAGGCTGATGGGCCAGGACTCCTCCGGTCGCAGGGGGAACATCTTGGGGCTCGAGCTGGTGGGGGCTTGAGCTCAAGGGACGGAGCCAGTGAGCTTGCCTCCCCAAAGGGGGGATTCGTCCCTCACCCCTGGTAATAGGGTGACCAGATGTCCCTATTTTATAGAGACAGTCCCAATTTTTGGGCCTTTTTCTTATATAGGTTCCTATTACCCCCCATCCCCATCCCGATTTTTCACACTTGCTGTCTGGTTGCCCCACCTGGTAATTGCTTTGTCCTCTTTCCTATTGGTAGATAAAATCAGGACACAGAACCCAGCCCCAGCCCAGAATCTGCACCCCCAGTCAGAGTCCTTACCCCCCCCCCCCGCATCCCACCCCCTGCCCCAGCCCCAGGAAGCCCTCGACCACCAAACCCCTCATCTATGGCCCACCCCAGAGCCCACAGCCCCCCAACTGAGCTCTCACCCCTTTTCCCCACCCGGCCAATTCCAACCCCGTGCCCAGTGAAAGTGAGTAATGCGGGCGACTCAGAGAAGGGGCAGGGCGGAAGTTGTTCAGGTTTTTGTTGCGATTAGAAAGTTGGAAGAACCCTAGTCATGCAACAAGCCCCACACTCCTCGCCAAAGTAGTTAGAGGCCTTACTTCCACTGATTTCAATGGGAGTTAGGGGCCCTGAATAACCTTTAACCATCTTGGCAGCCCTGCCCTAAAGAAGCTTCCAGCTAAGTCAGAGCAGGATAAGATCATGAACAGCTGGTAGGAACCCTGGGGACCCATCACAGCCCAAACTGTATGTTAACCATGTACGGTTCATCTCACCAGAAATGTAAAATTTGAGAAGAGGAAACGTGCAGGGTCAGGCCTTACGGGTGGGCAACCGACCGCAATCAAAATGCCAATGGTGCAAGAGGCAAGGAATCAGGCGTAGCCTGGATATGTGAGGCTGTGGATAGGGAGCTTGGGGCAAATGGGGTGAATGGGGAGGCAAGTAGACTAGGGGTGACAAGAGGAGGAGGCCGGGGAGGCTGTGGAACATGGGGATGGATGATGGGTGACAGCAGAGCCCAGGCAAATGGGGGCTGGGTGGGGAGGCATCAGACCAGGGATGATGGGGGGATGGGTGGGACTGGAATGGGGGAGGGGTGGGGCCCCCAGGGAGGCAGCAGGGGTCAGGGTTGATGGGGGGATGGGTGGGGAGCTTGGGGAGGCAGCGGGGGCCAGGAGGGATAGGGGGATGGGTGGGGAGCCTAGAGAGACAGCAGAGGCCTGGGGGGTGGGGGGGATCCTGGAGAGGCAGTGTGGGTCTGGGGGGATGGATGGGGAGCCCAGGGAGGCAGCAAGGCCTGGGGGATGGGCAGGGAGTCGTGGAGGCAGTGGGGGCCAGGGACAATGGCGGGATGTGTGGCAAGCCTGGGGAGGCAGCTGGGACCTGGGGGGATGGGTGAGGAGGCAGCAGGGCCTGAGGCTCCACCCACCCGCCACTCCTCTCCGCCTCCTCCCCTGAGGCCCTGCCCACCTGCCACTTGCTCCTCTGGCGGAGCAAGCAGCAGGCAAGGGAGGCGGTGGAGCGAGGGTGGGGACTTGAGGGAAGAGGAGGAGCAAGGACAGGACCTCGGGGGCAGAGCACGGGCCAGGCCACAGTCTAGGCACTGGAGCCCTCCCTCTCCCCCTGAGCCCAGGCTGTTGTGTGAACTGCTCCAGCCAGGAGCAGCCCTGGGAGGGGTGTTACTGGGGGATGCGTTTTGCACACACCCCCTCTGCCCGCTGCGGGGGGGAATTGCTGCAGCCCTTCATTGGATCTGTGCTCTGCGCCCCACCTGCTGCGGCCAGCTGGATAATACCACATTGCAGCCATTTTCCCCCACTGGGGCTGGATTTGCTGGGCTCTGAACTGGCTGCTTTGTTCCAAAATCCCTTCCCTCCACTCAGAACCTCCACCCACCAGTTTGCCTATTCTGCTGCCCAGGCAGATATGTAGGGCTTTGCCTGGTATCCGCTCATGACGTCCTGGCATCCACTTCCCGTCTCCTCAGCCCGTCACCAGCCTGCCTCTCCTCAGGGCATCGCTGCTGACTCACTGTAGAGCTTCAGGTCCGTGCGCTGGTCCTCAGTGCCTCTTGGTGCTTTCTGCACTCCAGTGTGATGGCGGATTCTTGCGTCAGCTGAGGGGCTGGTGAGAGCGTTCCTGAAACCCATGCATGAAACAAGGGAGCTGGGCCGAGCTTTATGTGCACCAAGGCCTCTTTTCAACTTCACCCCTCGGGCAGTGTGAAGGGGCCTTAAAGTGGGCAGTCAGTCACTGACCCAGGGCCAACAGGGAGCCCATGAGGCTAGCCCAGGGAGCCCAGAGCCACCTAGCCCTCCTCTGCCCGCAGTTCTGCTCTGGCCAGTCCCAGCTACCCACACCCTAAAAGTCCAGTTACTAATCGGCCTCCACCATCAGGGGGTGGGAAGACCAGCAGCTGCTGCTGAAGCCTGGAGGAGCACGCAGAGCCGGCTGGAGGCTTCTCTCATTCTGCCCGGAGCGTGGCTCCCTCGTCCTGTCCCAGTCACCTCCCCACCTCTGGAATGGAGCTTCCTCTTCCCCCACCCTGCCGCATCACTCCTCTACCCAGCTGCCATGGGGAGGGGGGGGCATGGACCAGATAAGGGGGGTGCAAGTGAAAAAGTTTGGGGACCACTGCTTTAGGAGGATGGATCACAGGATTTTGTGCCACCAAGGTCAATGAGGGTATAAACTGTGCCACTTCCCTGGGCAGTTTGCCGATGCCTGGGCCCCTTCCTAGCACAGTGCCGGGGCGGGGGGAATTGGAAGGAGCCATGTGCCTGATCAAGGCATTTCCAATGTCCTAAGAGGGAGGAAGAGAAAAGGAAGCTCATTCCCAAGCTGATAATAATCATAATAGTGACCAATTACACACGGCACCACGCAACCACCAGGACGTTCACTGAGCTGCAGCCAATTCGGTGGCTATACAGTAACACCATCTCTGTTTTGCAGCTGTGCATGTACACGAGAGGTGAGCCATTGGCCTGCAGTACAATGCCAGTGTAGGTAGGCCAGTGGCATCAGGGTTAGCACATCTGCCTTCAAGCAATGCCCTGACTCACAGGCACCAACTTTCTCATTTCCCCAGGGATGCTCGACCCCCAATTTGCCCCAGGCCCCATCCCTTCACCCACGGCTCTGTCCCGCCTCTTTCCGCCCCTCCTCTTCCGACTGTTCTGCCCCCTTCCCCAAACGCACCCCACCCTCACTCTGCCACTTCCCACCCTGTTCTGCCCCGTCCCCTCTGAACGCATCCCACCTTTTCCCGCCCCTGCTTCTCCCCCTCCCCACCCAGTGCCTCCTGCACGCTGTGGAACAGCTAATCAACGGCGTGCGGGAGACACTAGGGGGGAGGGTGCGAAGCTAATTGGCAGGGCCAACCAGTGGGTGCTGACCACCCACAATTTTTTCCCCCGGGTGCTCCACCCCTAGTGCACCCATGGAGTTGGTGCCCATGTCCTGAGATCTTTTTGTGTCCAACACGGAACAGGAGAGGAAGGCTTCAAAGCAAAGAATTTAAAATATCTGCAATCATACTCCTCTCCTAGGACCTCACCACCCTAGCAAATCACAGCAGCGAAATAAATTAAAATAATGATCATATAAAGCTGTGGAAATCAAGGGAGAGTTTATACTTTACCACCTATAGTGAGATCTACGAAGTTTCAGTCCTGTGTGGCTTCTGACTCTAACCTTTTACCCCTTCTCTATATTTCCCCGCAAAGATCTGAGGTCTCACCTGCAGAAGCTCACTCGCTGGCTGCCAGCACTTCTCCTCCATCTACCGAAATCTCTTCTGAGAGTGTAGTGATATTTTCCTCCTGTATCTTTATAATCTCTTCCTTCAGCTCCACCAGCTGGGCCAGCAGGAGCCGCTCTTGTTCCTCCAGACAGTGGTGCAGGTGCTGAAACAGAGCCATAATCAGCTATCTCTCAGCCTCAGTCTGTTCCTGCAAAGAGGAGCAAAAACATGCACAAAGATAGTTGAAAAAGACAGGGTAGATGAAAATCATCATTAAAAAATAGATTTCATGTGATTTTTTATTTTGCAGTTGCTGGTTCTTTCCTTTCTTCCCATGTAAACCTGTTAAATTGCTAACAATTATGCTTTGTGCCTGTTTGTTTAGCTTCCCAAATTGTTCCTAGAGTTTCAGATTTTATAGAGAGGTTTTTCCTCTAAGGACATTTCACAGTTAACACAGCACAGAGCCCAGGGCCTCCTTAACATCCTTACTGGGAGAGCAACAAACTCAAATACAAAGTGGATAAGCAAGTTTACAACTAGCAAACACCACCGTCCAAGGGATTGAAATACCTGCAGTCAACAAAGCTGAAGCTGGGAGGCCATGCTGCGCTTCTCCATTAGGGTTTGTAGTGAGAACTCACTGGGATTTGTGATTGTAAATAACTGAGCTTCCCTTCATTCCTTCCTAATATCCTGCTTTTTTAAGCCTCCTCCCAGTTGAGGCAGAATCTGAAAATATCTTGCTATTGTAACCCTTCTGCCCCTCTGAGTTGGTAGCAACAAGGGCCGGGTTCAGTATCCAGGGGTTCCGTTTCAATAACACCATGCATAACCGGCTCGAGCCCCCACCCAGTGACCTGGGACACTTACATACCACACCCTCCTGGGCGCCTCTAGAAGGCAATACTTCCCCTCTCGCAAGCGCGGAGTCTGCGTGTAGCGAAATCCTTTTAATAAAGGGAGGAATCAATGCGGCATCCCACTGGAGAAACACCACAAACAGAGTTATAACACAAACCATAACCACCCCCCCAAGTACATTTGGCAACGTCCTTTTCCCCTTAGGGTCTCAAGTCCAATCACTCCAAAGTCCAACAACCCAAAAGTCTCTGGTCAATGCCACCCCAGAATTCAAGAGTCTATCTGTAGAGGTCCCTCCCCCCAGCCTGGGTGAAAGGGGCACCTTACGTGGTCCAGGGCCAACTGCCCTGCCTCTCCGTGGGTTCTGCTTCCGCCTTCTCCACGAACTGCTCCGCCTTACCGGCCGCTCCACTCTGCTCCTCCGGCCGTCCTCACAAACTGCTCCGCTCCACCAGCTGCCTCGTGAGCTGCTCCAGTTGTCCCAGCAAACTGCTCGGCTCCGCTCGCTCTGTGGGCTGCTCCACACGCCCCACAGCTACTCCGCTCTGCCAGCCGCTCCACTCCACCAGCTGTCCTGTGGTCCGCTCCAGCCATCCCCATAAACTGCTCCACTCCGCCAGCTGCTCTGTTCCACAGTATAGCTTCAGGCTCCCCCACTAGTTAGCACAGTACTCAGTGCTCCCAGCTCAGTAATTTCAGCTCTTTTGTGATTTCAGCTCTTAGTGATCTCAGCACATAGTAGGGGAGCCCAGTGCTATTGCACCATTAGCCCAAAGTGAGTTCAGCTCAGCAACCTGTATCTAGAGTCTTAAGGGAAAAAAAAATCAACTCTGACATTCCACAGTGGAGAGAGGAGGAGGTGCAACTGATGCTTCTAGCTCCACAAGGAGCCTGCACCACCAAGCACAAATACCTGTCCCCAACCTCTCTCCCCTCACTGGGTTTTGGAACCCATGTCCCTTGTCTAGCAAGTACCACCCAACTGAGGTTGAGTCATTTCTGTCACAAAGCAGTCCCACAGCTCGGCAGTCTGGGATGGGGTAGGCGTGCCTATGCAAATATTAGCGATTTCACATTCCAGACATTCTTTCCACACTTCCCATAATTCACCACCAGATGTCAGGGTACAGCTAATCCTGACTCTGCTTACACTATGCAATTGCATATATGAAGGTACAGAGAGTGCACCCTCTTAGGTAGCAAAATGAGCTACCAAACTTAGTGCAAAGGCTCTTTTGAGCTGTAAATCTGCATGTTTCAGTGGTGCTCTCAAACAGTGAGAATGCCCCTTTCTTCAGAAAATAAGTGAAGTACAAAAGAAAGTTGATTCAAACAGATGGTTTAAAGCCAGGCTTCCCACGTGGTGATTTGAATCAATCCACCCTATATGAGACACACCCAATTGCAGCACAATCTGAGGAAGCAGGCAGGTTTCAGAGCCCTTAGAAAAGAGCATTAGCTTCTCCAGAGTGCCTATAGTACAGCTGACTGGCTGCTTATTATCCTGGGACTGGCCAAGACACGCAAGAATGACTCCAGACCAATGGTTCTGTCAGGGGTACATGTACCCCTGGGGGTGTGCAGAGGTCTTCCAGGGATTATGTCAAATCATATAGATATTTGCCCTAGTTTTACAACAGGCTACATAAAAAGCACTAGCGAAGTCAGTACAAACTAAAAGTTCATACCGATAACGACTGGTTTATACTGCTCTGTATATTACATCAGTGTTCCTCAACCTAGGGTCTCCATTTATTTCATAATTTTATAGCACACATGAGAAAGGAAGCAATTTTCCAGTAAGAGCGCGCTGCGACACTTTTGTATTTTTATGTCTGATTTTGTAAGCTAGTCATTTTTCAGGGAGGTGGAAGCCTGCTCCAGATTAATACTCGCCCCCTTACCCCAATGGGGAGAGAAGCAAAACAAAGACCTTACACCCTGGACTGCTCAGGGCAGAGTTCACAACACCCCACCTTGGTGACTGTAGTTAGCTGCCCATCAGAGCTGGTGCAACCATTTAGGCGACCGCACTGGCATTTGGGGGGCACCACTTTCTTCAGCAGTGACCACGGCGGCCGGATCTTCAGCCACCCCGGTTGCCGCCGGCATTTAGGCGGAGGGAGTTGGGGCAGGGGAGCATGGGGAGGGCGGCCTACAGAAAGTAGGGGGGGTCAGGGGGAACTCCCCGCCCCAGCTCACCCCTGCCCTGTCTCCTCCCCAAGCACGCCGTGGCCGCTTTACTTCTCCTACCTCCCAGGCTTGCGGAGCCAATCAGCTTAGGCGCCGCAAGCCTGGGAGGCGGGAGAAGTGAAGCAGCCACAGCATGCTTGGGGTGCTCATGCACGGAGTACGGGTGAGCTGGGGCAGCGGGAGGGGTGCCTCAGAGCGGAGGGTGGGGAACTGTCACAAGGGGGGCGCCTCAGGGTGGGGGCGCTGGGGGGGAGGGCGCAAGGTGGAAGTTTTGCCTAGGGCGTGAAACATCCTTGCACCGGCCCTGCTGCCCATGGCTGCTAGAGATTGGATCTAACCCTATTGCAGGGGCAGGGACAGCCCTACAGAGGGCCATGCTCCCACATGCACAATCCCAACAGGTGACACGTGCTTGGTGACACGTACTTACTGAGACACACACAATCCCCTGACATTCTGAGGGTGACACCCACCCAGGGAGAGAGCTCCCAGCACCCATGTCCCTGTTGGGTCATAACAATGGGCACCTACCAGGTATTCCTGGCTTCTACCCTCTTCCATATCTTTACATTCCTCCAGCTCCTCCCTCTCTTACTTCAGAGCCTCCAAATGGGCCTGGATTTGGTCCTGAGCAAAGAGAAAGCAATTGAGGGGTGGGGGGAGTTTTCAGTTGCTGGGTGTATGACATGCACACCAGTTTAGTTTGGAGATTTTTTCATGGGGCGGAGGAAGTTGGTCTGTTTCCCTTGTGAGGCATCTGCAACAGGGATGACTCCTGCCCTCTGAAATACTAGAGAAAGCAACAGTGATCAAACCTAAACTGTAGTGGTACAAGTTCTGTAGCCCTAGAAAAGGATCATACCTTTTCTGGGTACAGGAATGGGCAACGGGATGGATCACTTGATGATTAGCCGTTCTGTTCATTCACTCTGGGGCACTTGGTGTTGGCAACTGTCAGAAGACAGGATATTGGGCTAGATCAGTGGTTCCCAAACTTTAACAAGCAGTGAACCCCTTTCACTAAAATGTCAAGACCCCACATGGGGAGCCAGAAGCAAAGCCTCGGGTGAGGGGCCAGGAGCAGAGGCCGGGTGCAGGGCTGGCAGCCGGGACGTACATGCAGGGCCGGGAGCAGAGCCCCAGGTAAAACCTGGGGGTGCTGCAGCACCCCCTGCACCCCTAGTTTCTGTGCCCCAACCTGGGCATTTTCTTTTTATGCATATGCCTGTTGCCAGGAAAAATAATCTAATCTGCCGGGTTTGTTTTATATGGGTCTAAATCTTTGCATTATTCTCACAGTACACTGGCTGTCTAATATTAAAAGTTTCCATGCCTGGCTAAAGATGCTGCAGTGTTCCCACTGCCACAACTTTAAGCAACAACAGATCAACACAGTAGCTGTCTGCCCACCAACATGCAAGTGAACCACGAGCATGTGTGCGAGAGAGGGTTTGAGTCACGAGACAGCAAGGAGACAGGCGAAAAAAAGCTGGCATCAGAAATAGCACATTCAATGACAACTGGCTAAACAAAACAGACTACAAAGACTGGCTGGAAAAATGTGCTGATAAAACAAAGGCCTGTTTGTTTTCAGTGATGTTACCAATCTTATCTATATGTGTTCTCTCTCTCTAGATACTATAAGTGGCTGTTGAAGGGGGGGTGCGAGGTTGCCTTGTGGTTAGGGTTGCCGTGGGCTTGCCTTGTGAGGGGGCGGGTGCTGGGTTTGTTCCATTTCAAAGGTGGTAACCCTAGGCCAGAGTGGGGAAGGTTTGCAATATGTGAACAGATCAGGGTCAGATTGGGTCTGGATGGACATAACTGGCAACTGGCCACAGTAGAAGTTTAGGGCCTGGGGAGGTTCCGGATGGGAGTAGACATTGACGATGGAGTCTGGTATTTTTGCCAATGTATTTTTGTTTTTAGACAAAGGACATACAAAATCCTGTTTCTCTGAACACAGAAGGAACCAGAAACAAAAGGAAATAATAGTTTCTTTGCTTTCAGCCCCCAGCATGGTACGCGGACACTGGCAGTATGCGCTATCTCTCTGTGGTGTGGTCATTCCATCTGGGCAGTTTACGTAAGGCAGCTTATGTTGACCTAAATATGAAAGTGTCTACACTAAAATTTCGCTCCCGCTGATTAAACTGCCCTGCTATGGCGACTTAATAACTCACCTCCATGGGCAGCATAGAGTCATGGCTGATGTAGTTAGGTTAATGCAGTGTCAGTGTAGGCACTACATTGCTTCCGTCGACTGCTACTGGCCTCCAGGAGCCGTCCCACAATGCCCCACGCCAACAGTATAATCGGTACAACTGCTCCCGGTGAGGACGCGTATTGCTGACATGAGGAGCAAGGTGCTGTACGCCAATGTGAATTAGGTTGACTTAATTTTTTAGGGTAGATGTGGCCTCTGCTTGCGCAAACCAAAGGCCCACATGTCTGGAATGTTCATGAAGCAGACATTTCCAACTAGGAAAAAAATTAAAGAAACTCTAATCTTCCCTCTGTTGCTTCATCCCTTTTTCTCTCACTAATCGCACAAAGCAAGACAAATTACCACAAAAGTGGGTGGGGGGCGCTCAGGGAAGAACAGGAGAAGGTAGAAAAGTGCAGCCTCACTCTCTGGGTGCAGCTTAGTTGTGGGCAGGCTGCAGACCCAGCTAAATGCTGCTGGCCCCCAGTCGCCTCCCTGCCACCACTCCCAGAAACAATCTGACTGAGTTGCTCTGCGTTTTACTGCTGTACCTGCTAGCGGTCCATTCTCTCAGCAGACTGGCCATGTCTACACTGCAGGATTCCCTGTAGTGTTGTCATGCAGATGCTTCCTACAGCAATGGAAGGGGGTTTTCTGTTGCTGTAGTTTAGGCACCTCTCTGAGAGGCAGGAGCTAGTCTCATGACCAGGCCTGGGTGCTGATGGCCTAATGGTCAGAGCAGTGGAAGTCAGGCCTAGCAGTGACGGTCAGAGGCCAAGAACAGCACCGAAGGTCAGAGCCAAAGTCAGGGACCAGACGTCGGAGCCAAGGTCAGGCGTCCAAGAGGCAGGTTCATCACTACAGCTGGCAGGGAAGTCCTGCTTGCTGTGCTGACGGTTCCTGGAACTCCTCCTGGTGTTTCTCTCCACAGGGGCAATGGGATAACGCACACAGCCCTATTGTAGAGGCACAGAGAGGCCAGCTGGCCCATAGACCTGGGTTCTAACCAGGGACACTGGAACAGGGGTAGGGGCGGTCCAGGCGTCGGTGGCCACCCCACTTCTCGGAGCGTCTGGTGCTCGTGATTCTAGTTCCCACAGACCCCCTCCACTTATAAAAGTGATGGGGCCATGGCCGCCTGGCCCCCCTGTTCCAGCGACCCTGATTGGAAGCCTGCTCACTGAGGGAGCCTGCCTTAAGCTGGGATGCCTTCGTTCACTGTAGCCATCTCACAGTACCACACCCCTGTGGGGTCACACTGGAGCCAGCCTCAGCCCTTGCACAGACATGACCGAATAAAGACCATCATGGCAGCTGCTGCAGGGTTGAATGCAGCTACAGCCCATGTGGGTTTGGGATAGGGGCAGCTGGCACCATGGAAACATACAGGCACAGAAAGGGGAATCCTGTTCAGAGCCCTCGACTCAGATCACACTAACTCGGACAAGACAAACTGGGCCAGTCTCTCCCGTTCCACAGCTGTAGTCACCCTTGCCAAGACATGTTGGGCCAGGCGCAGTGCTGGCATACAATGAGTGCATCTGCCATTGAACTCACCGGTGCTAGCATCTATTTATTGACTTCGCATAAAGTGATGCCCAGTAACTCACGGCAGGATACAAGATACGTGGCCTGATTCCCCTCTCACTCACACCAGTGTCAATCAGGAGTAGTGTGACCCAGGTCCTAGTGGGGGCCAGCTGTGGTCACTCGATTAGGGTGAACTGCAAAGAATGGGGCAGACAATCCCCATAAAACTTGTGGATATTCCAATACTTAGATTTACCAAGTATCAGAGGGGCAGCAGTCTTAGTCTGGATCTGTAAAAGCAGCAAAGAATCCTGTGGCACTTTATAGACCAACAGCAGGAAAAAAATTGCAGCAAAAAAACTTCAGGACCAGACTTCAAAGAGAAACTGCTGAGCTTCAGTTCATCTGCAAATTTGACATCAGTTACTCAGACGTCCAAACAACACAGTTCTCTTAAAGTGATCCAGCCTCAGGCCTCCATCCAGGTACCCACGTCAAATATGACGAAAATTTCTGTAAATCTTATTTCATCATATAAAAGAAAAGGTTCTGCCAATCCCAAAGGATCAGACACATTACCTCCCAGGTAAATGCATGTTTCAGATCTTACCCAAATACACACTACAGCCAATTCTTATTACCTAAACTAAAATTTATTAAAAAAACAAGAGAGAGAATATGGTTAAAAGATCAATATACACACAGACATGAGTTCAATTTATTGAGGTGCAGATTCATGGCAGAGATGGTGAGCTCTGTGGTTGCAAAGAGTTCAAGGATTATAGTCCAATGTCCAATATCACCTTCAGTAAGTGTCAGCATAACTGGGACCTCAATCTTGTGACTCAAACGTCCCCTGATGAAGTCTAAGCAGATCTGAGATGACAGAATCAGGATCCAAGGATCTTTTGTACAATTTCATGTCTTTTGACAAGTTGGAGTTCCTCAGGGAACAGAAGGTAATTAGGATGACTTTGAAGGAGGTCCATCACCTGTACTTAGCTATACGAATTAACACAAGGCCATTTGCTTGTTCCTCCACCATTCGCAGAACATTTCAAAGAGAGATGAATACCGAGATATCCCATGTTTACAATTCATTTAAGTGATAGGATCTTCTTTTGACCTCTGAATTCTCAGAATACAGCACAGACAGGGACCATTGATTACATTGTAGACCCTACTCATACATATGTAAATACAAAAAAACATGAGATGTCTAACCTTTTCTAGCCATGTCTCCCATTGGAATAATTGGGACTGATTCCCCTCTCATTCACACCAGTGTCAATCAGGTGTCACTCCCATTGGAGGTGATTGCCTCCTGGCCTCATTCACTCCCGTGCGAATCAGGAGTGACCCCCTCAGGAGTCACTGGGGCTGATTCTCCTCCCCCACCCTAGTGTAAATCAGGAGTGAAGTCACTGGAGTAAAACTGCTCTCCAGCCCCCACCTTTATGCCTACCCTCAGGCCTCCTCTCCCTCCATCTGCCCAGCAGACTGCCCGAGCTCTCCAGAATCAGAGTGGATAGGACCAGACTGGACAATAGGATTGGGCTCTCTGCCCTAATCACACCCACCAACCCAAGATTGTGTCAGTTCAGAGGCTCCCTGCACTTGATCAGAGTCCCAGAGATGAGGAGCCAGGTGCCAGGGTAGCCTCTGCCTAGAGGAAAGGTGCAGCGGTGAATTTCACCCTGCGTCTCAGGGGCACAGCCTGAGCTGCGATCCCATCTCCACCCAGAGCCAGGGGCGGACTCGCTCCCCCATGAATGAGGCCGGTGGGAAAGTGAAGATCGGAGCTTCACTATCAGCGTCAAAAAATGCCACCTGCCCCTGTGTATAGTCCAGAAAGACTCGGATCCTCCTAGGCAGCCAGCTCAGGGACAGGGGTGTCGCAGGAGAGGTGAGAACCAAGTACCGAGTCCTCCACAGCCCCACAGCCCAGATCCCCTTCTCGGGTTGAAAGATGAACTCTCCCTTCCTCCTCACAGACTCTCTGGCCACCCCCACAGCCCAGCCCCCTTCATCCCCCACCTCCACCTCCCAGCAATGTCGCCCCGAAGTGAACCCCACACAGCCCAGCACGCAGAGCTCAGCATCAAATCTCTCCGGATTGTAGGGAAGATGCTGCCGTGTGTGTCCCCGCCTCACGCCTTTCCGATCCTCAAACAGGACGAGTTCAGGATGAGCCGTGTCTGGATCCAGAGTCACATTCGCTGGGGGGTGGAGAATCAGAGCGTTAGGGCCCTACCAAATTTATGGTCCATTTATGTGCCATCTCCTGCTTCCCTGTGGGTGCTTCAGCCCCAGAGCACCCACAGAGTTGGCGCCTATAGGGAGGGCTGCTGGGAGATGCCTCCCCAGCCCTGCCAGCCAGGAGGGAGGAAGCAGGAGATGGCACATAAATGGACCATAAATTTGGTAGAGCCCTACTCTGGCCAATATCACAGTCATGGGATTTTCACAGTTTCTGGTGTTTACATCTGAAATTTGACAGTGTTGTAACCATGGGGGTCCCAACCCAAAAGGAGGTCATGGGAGGGTCACAAGGCTATTGCAGGGGAGTCATGGGATTGCCACCCTTACTTCTGCGCTGCTGCTGGTGGCAGTGCTGCCTTTAGAGCTGGGCAGCCGGGGAGCAGCGGCTGCTGGCTGGGCACCACCACCAGTGCCACCATTAGCAGCAACGCAGAAGTGAGGGTCACAGGGTATGGGATGGGGTGAGTTATTATCCATCTGGGTTTTCCCCGCAGCCTCCCTGACTGAGTCAGGAGCTGTCCCAGCCAGCATCTGCAGAGCTTCCTGCAGCTGGGGGAGGTTCCCAGAGGTGGATCTGACCCACCTCTTAGTGCAGCCCCTGCAGAAGAAGAGGAAGTCCTGCCCCTCCCCAGCCTGGACTGGGACTAGACACTGGAGCCTGACCCACAGTGGGAGCCCAAGGCTGGGGCACCCTCAGGCCTGCTCCTCCCGTCATAGCCAGATTTCACGGGGGAGATCAGATTTCACAGTCTGCGACCGTGAATTCGGTAGGATTCTACACAGGAGGGATGGTGTGCAAACCCCACTCCAGAAGGAAGGGGCTGGGGATTGACGCTCAGTGTGGGGCAGAGGGAGGGGTCAGCAGCATGTGGAAGGCAGAGGAGGGGATGATGAGACACAGACATACACCCCACCCCAGCGAACGAGGGACGGATGGCAAGGACAAGAAAGAGCCCCCAGCCCACAAGGGGAGGAAGAGAAGGAGGCACCAGCCGGAGAGGGTGGACAAGATGGGGCAGCACCCAGGAGTCCCCAAGGTCAGGGTGAAGGGAGACCCCACAACCCAGCAAGAGGGAGAGAGATCAAAGAGGATGACTGGAGACAGCAAGGGGCTTGGTCCGACCAGTTAAGGAGTTAATATGCTGGAGCGTTTAAAGCCGTCCCCCTCTCTGGAATGCCCATTCTCTAGTCATAACAGCTTCTGCTTTGTTTGATCTCAGAAGCTTTGTCTGCAAGTGAATCCAGGGTCACCAACACAAAGTGTTATGATCTCTTCCCATTTTCACCCTTCTTCCCCAGCCCCTCCTTTCCCAGAGACTCACCCCATTCTCTCTCCAGTTCGGAGGGCAGGGTATCTAGAGAGAGAGGAGAAAGATGAGATGTCATGCTGTCACATTATGGTGTGATTTCTGCCGTCCATAGCCAGAGCTGGGATGAATTTGGGGACAAGGTGAGAAGAAGTGTTGAAATGTTACCCGGTGGCAAAGAGGAAAGAAAAACGTAAAAGTGAAAAAACAAAACAAAAATACCCTCCTTGTATTCAGTGCCAAAAAAAAAAAAAAAAAAGGGTGAGAGGAACCTGGAAAATCAAAAATTAGATAATTTTTTTGGGGGGAAAAAAAACAAACAAACAAAATCAGGAGGGTTTGTTTAGTTGTTTCTGTTTGTTTTCTTTGTGGATTTGGAAGGGGTTTTTGTGAGTAGAGGGGATTTTCTATCAAACTTTTTTTGAATGAAATGTTTTGACCAGTTTTAATACTGGTGTCACGGTTTAACAAATAATCAGGATATATGAGCCTGAGGACTGGGCCAAACGCAGAAGGAAAGGGACAGAGATACCCAGACAGAAAGAGAAACTAAGGGCATGTCAGCACTGGGAGTGAGCTCTCCCAGTGCTCTAAAAAACCCACCTCCATGAGGGGAGTAACTCCCAGTGCTGGAGCACTGTCTACACTGCCACTTTACAGTGCTGAAACGTGCAGCACTCGGGAGAAGTTCACATCCCCTGAGCTAGAAAGTTGCAGCACTATAAAGTGGCAGTGTAGACAAGGCTTAAGAGGGAATGTGAAATGTTTCCCCTCTTCCATGTGGAATGACCAAGCTATGCATGACTTAAGTCCACTTAATATGGTGTAAGGAGGACTGATGTGACAAAGTGAGACTGTTCTTAATGTTTCCTCTGAATACTGTGTGGGTGCCTCAGTTTCTGTCTCTTGGCAACTAATAGACTGGGCCTGTCTCCCCTGCAAAGGGGTGCTAAAGGTGTGGGAAAACAAAAAGGTCAGGTGACCTCCTGGCCCAGGAAAGGAACACAGCAGAGAAGGAGGGGCTGGAGGGGGTTTCAGTTTGGAGCTGACTGGGGACGGGAAGTAAGGGCAGATGGGGTTGTCTGGTTTGCTGGGCCCCAAAATAGACCTGACTGAGAGGTCCCGGTCTCTGTACCTACAAGCTCTGTTTTAACCCATGTTCCTGTCATCTAATAAATGTCTGTTTTACTGGCTGGCTAAGAGTTACATCTGACTGCAAAGTGCGGGGTGCATGCAGGACTTTCTGCACTGGGCGGACTCACTATGGGAAGTGCAAGGAGGGACATACGCTGAATGCTCCAAGGTCAGACCCAGGAAGGTGAAGCCATGTAAGCTTCTTGCCCTGAAGACAGTCTGCTCCAAGAGAGAGGAGGCTCCCCAAAGTCCTGACTGGCTTTGTGGGGAGCAGTTCCAAAGCATCGCCCAGGAACTCCGTGACAATTTCATGCACCAGACTTGTCCTCTCATAAATAAGGTCATGAACTTTATTTATCCGCAGAGAATTTCTACTGAGGCCAGACTGAAACTGAACCTAGGCAGGAATATGATCAGAGCACTCTGTATGACCGTAAGGCTTGCTTCAACAAAAGAGATTGCATTCCTCTATAATTCAGGCAAATGAGTTATGGTGACAATGATTCATATTATGGTTGTTTCTAAATCAGAATTTCATTTGCCCTAAAAAATTATCCAGCCCAGTCCCCTCATTCAAGAATTTTGATCTCTCTCTTTTTTGTTATTTTTAAATTAGCAGCTGATGTGGGATTTGCTGAGCAGTGACCAAATTCTAGAGACAAGTTTTTATTTCCCTTTCTAGATCCCTTCCTGGTCGTACCTTTCAATTTCTTCAGAGTCTCCTTTAGAACATAGATTTTCGGACAGAAATCACTGAGTCTCTTCTCCAGCTCAGGAGAAATCTCCACTGGCTGCTGAAACTGCCCCTTCTCGCACCTAGGAGATAAGCTGTTCTGAGTCATCATTTGATTACTTAAATCGCTATTCTTCATTATTTTGGCGTTCATCATTTAATATCAGTCGCATGTCAGTGGAAGCCGATGGGCTGTGAAAGCTATTAAATTGAGCACCTTTCTCTGTGTGACCCAACCTCAGACCAGGTCCAGCCCAACCAATGGTCATAGTGACCCTTGTGACACTGGCAGGCCAGATGCCAGCTGTTACCCAGCACTAGCAAAGAACTGGTGAACTCATAGCTTCAGATCAGACCAGTTCACTTGTGTGTTAGTTTTGCTCAGAATAGCTATTAGTCTTACAGGAAGGTATTTAGTATTTAGATTCTGTGAAATGCTGTAAGTTGCTGCATGCATTAATCTCACTAGTAATGTCGATATTCTATGCTATAAAAACATGTAGGTTTTGCTTTCTAACTTTGAGAATATTTGCTGTGAATTTGAGAACCCAGGCATGGGAATCCTCCTCCTAGCCCACACAGAAGAATTGTCAAAATCTGATGGGCCATCAAGAAACATCACAATACAAAGGATTGGTTAATGCCACATTGCACCTTGGAAATGCTACCTGCAAGAAAGCTCAGTCCTGTGGGCTTGGAAGCTGAAGGATGGAAATAAAGCAACCTCACAGGAAAATTTTCCATCTCTTTGCTGTTTGATATCTGAGAGGGCCAGAATCCTGAAACACACTTTGGGTCCACCCTGACAGACACTTTGAGTTGACAGATCACTACAGCTCTGTCACTTTTTGGATTAATTCCAGGTCTACACTATAAACTTACATGGGTATAACTCCCTCACTCAGAGGTGGGAAATATCCATACCCCTGACCTAACCCCTGGTGTAGGTAGTGCCAGCTGTTCTGGCACAGGTAAACCATGGAGTTTTTACAGCATGTTCCTATATTCAGGCTAATAATCAAAGAGCATCAAGCCCAAGTTTCAGCCCAAGCCTGCATATCCTGCCCTGCATGTTTTGCTGTTGTCTGTGAAGGAGATGAGGATTGGACAAGGGCCCAAGCACACTGAAGCGTGAGAGGGGACTGAGAAGATGCCACGTACCTGCTCAGGGTGTTTCTGAAGTCCTAGAGAGAAAAAAGGAAGCTCAGTCTCACAGTGATAACAGCGGGAATGAATAATGCATAATCATCGAACCTGTTTCTATGTTCCATGGGTGGAGGGGGCACACGCTACGTTCCTAGGGAAGTGTGTGGCAGTGCTAACCGTGACACTGCTGACATTGCAGAGACAGAGCCCAGGGTCCTGTTCCAGCCAGCAGCCTTGCGGTTAAAGCCCTGAACTTGGTTGCAGGAGATCTAGGCTCTGTTCCCTGAACTGCCCTAGACACCCCTAGTGACTTGGGCAAGTTACATCATCTGGCTGTGCCTCAGTTCCCCAGCTTTATAATGGGTGCAACAGTGTGATTCACGTAATATTTCCCAGCCTTCCAAGCAGAGGATAAATTCGTTCACTATTCAGGTGTTTAGACTCCGCAGCGATGTGGGCCATAAACATTTCTAGATACATGTGCATGAAGAAATAAAATCTCTATAAACTAAGTATCGCCTTTTCCCTGATCTTATGAGTCATAAAATTCAGAACAATAAAATGAAGACCAAAGGGAAGTGATAAAGAAGATTTTCATATAAGCAATATGTACAGTGAGTTATAGGGGGAGGTTTGAATCCTGGACCCCCCACCTCACAAGTCTCATTTCTATGTTGTTTTCCAAAATTCTATACCAGGAGCCAAGATCTCACCTGCAGGAATTCACTTGCTGGCTGCCGGCACTTCTCCTCCATCTCACGGATCAGCTTGCTGAGTCGGGAAATCTCCTCGCAGAGTTTGGTGACATTTTCATCCCGCATCTTTGTCATCCCCTTCTCTAGCTCCGCCAGCCGGGCCAGCAGGAGTCGCTCTTGTTCCTCCAGGAACTGGTGCAGCTGCTCAAATTCAGACATGATCTTCTGCCTCTGGGCATCTGTCTTCTCCTGCCATGAACAGACAAAAGAGTGGAAAGGCAGGTCAGGGACGTGGAGAGGGTCGGGGGATATTTCCCATGGCCCTTAGTGTGCAGTGGGGCAAATTTCAATACAGATCCAAACTTCAACACTTGCCATTTAGAGAAAAACTTTCTCCAAGCTGTCGGAGAGAAGATTTTGCCCAGAACATCCATATTGGCCCTACTTTCTCTGATGTCTGGGAAGGGAGGAGGCAGGGCCATGACCCCACAGCCTGCACTGGCCAGAGAAGCAATTGCACCGCTCCCATGGCTGTAGCAGCTGCTGCGCTCCCTCAGGGCTGTTCTGAGATCCTGGAGATCTGGTCCAGCCCCACTGAAGGGCAGAAATCACTGGCACAATCCAGCCTATGGAGAGACAGGGATATCCCCAGAGGACGACATGCACAGACACTGGAAGCCCAATTCTCAGGCCTTTTTAAACTGCCCTAAGAATAACCCTGTACTGTGGGTTGCCTCGACCAGGGGAGAATGGCATTTATGTTCCACAATAGTCCTGCTCCCGGCTCATGGGATAAGAGGTGCAACAGCAGTGTGGAAAAAGCCCACTGCATCCCAGCTGGTCTGTGCTACTCAGGCCCCTTGGGCAGCCAGAGCCAGCTTGTGCGACCCGAGGCTGCTCTAACTTGTGTGGAGGGGCCAGAATTCAGGGAGGGCAAAGGTCAGTTTAGCCATGTGAGACCATCCGCAGGCACAAACTTGTGTATTGGTTCCCTGCAATCCCACCAGAGTGGTCAGAGACACACACACACACCCATCCCCACACTCATCCAGGGAAACAGACTCCCATTCTGTGTCTCTGCTAGCTGATAACATTGGACACATACCAGATACTCCCGGCTTCTCCCTTCTGCTGATACTTTCAAACCCAGGAGCTTTTCTCTCTCTTCCTTCAGAGTCTGCAGCTGGGTCTGGAATTGTTTCTGAGCAAAGAAAAATAGCACAGCTGGAACTGACTTTTTGTGGGCAGTTTCCTCAGCAGGGATCGAGGAGTCTGTCCTCCCTACAGAACCCAGGACACAAGACAGGGCCTCCCTCTGGCACCTGAACCCTCCCGCTGGGATTCCCACCTCCCAAGCAGGGAAGCGCCAGCTGCTGTGAGGTCCTTTCCCAACCTGCTGGAGGATCCCCCTAAAGTGCAGGTCTTGGAGGAAAAGACCAAGGCTTATCTCAAAGGCTGATTTTCTGGAGATGGCAGCCAGAGAGCTTCTCAGCTTGGCACCTGGGCCTTGCTTTCACCCTCTCTATTCAGAGTGAAGATGAAGATTAAACCACCTTTAGCCCCAAAGGTTTTGTCCACCCTGAGTTCAACCGAAGACACCAGTGCTAGGGGTGAAAGCACGCTTCCCCGCACTGCCAAGACTTCTACCTCCTGCTAGCCTGGGCCGCCCTTCTGTCCTTGTCTTGGCCTCAGTTGGCTGTGCTCAAGTGGCTGCCTATTCCGTAAAAGCCACACTGGCAGCCAGCTAGAGGAGACTCTGGTGATATTTGAACCCACAACCGTTGAATGACTGTCTCAAACCATACTATGCACTGCTCCTTAGAGGTCCAATATGCTTTCCATTGCACCACAGAGCCCTTGGATGAGTTGGTTACCTCATCTCCTCTCTCTACTTTGCAACACTGCAATTGCTGTGGTAAAAGCAGGGGTAGATATGAGGAAAACACAGCATTGGCTGGGAATTAAACCCAGACCAACTACTTAGAAATCAGCCATGCTAACCACTACACCACCAATGCTGCCTTGTTAATGGCCCTTAAAACCCATGACTATGAATCACCTAGAACCTGTCTTCAGCCAGACTGCAGCCAAAATGACACTGGCAGGGTTCAATCATCTACACTGCTGTTTTTTTCACTTCCCTCCTGAGGCCAGGGGCAAGCCCCCGCAAGGGACTCTGGTGGTTGGCTCCAAAAGTCTAGTACAGACCAGCTGCTGCCCACCCTAGGGACAGTCTCAAGTGGGAACATTCACTAGGTGCAATACCAGTCACATCCTCACCCAGGTGTCTTACAGCCAGCTCAGGATGGACAGAAACCTTCTGTGGAGCCGAAGGGCTAAAGGTGGTTTAATCTTCATCTTCACTCTAGCAGAGGGGGTGAAAGCAGAGCCTGGGTGCCAAGCAGAGCAGCTCCCTGGCTGCCATCTCTGGAAGATCAGCCTTTGAGACAAGCCTTGGCCTTTTCCCCCAAAACCTGCGCTCCAGAGCAGAGCCCTCCAACAAGTTGGGAAAGGGCCCCGCAGCGCCTGGTGCAGGGGCCTTCCCTGCTCGGGATGTGAGGAGAGTGATCCCGGGGGGAGGATCAAGGTGCCAGAGGTGGGCATGGCCATTCTGAGGGGAGAAAGAGAGTAGGGTGAGCCTGCCAGGATGAGTGTCTGGCCACCTCCTCTTTTCGCCTCTCTGGGGTCCTGGGAAGAGCAGGTGAATGAATGGGCCTGAGGCCCCAGGCCTGTCACCCTCCTCAGCTCCCTCCCCTACTCGTCAGAGCACCGGCCTGAGCTCCTGGGGCCACCAGCTCAGCCCTCCGGACACATGAGCTTGACCTGCCGGCCGCAATTCTTTCCGGCCCAGGTTTGCTCCTCAAATGGAGCCCAGCAGGGCCCGTTCTCCAGGGCAGGAGAACCCATACAAGAAGGCTAAATACTACAGCTGCAACACAAAGTGGGACAGCTTAAGAGTTGACACCTACATTAGTGGAGATGCTTAAATGCTTGTCTCTTCAGTGTGAGGCCAGGGATTGCTGGACCCCAGCTGCCCACTCTTTAGTGGCAGCGCCTCAACCCCACTAAGGCCAGAAGGGGGCACCCAGATGGGCTGGAAAGGAGCAGCCACAGAAGGCTTGTACCAGGCCTCAGCCACTGGAAGAGGCTTTCATTTCTTTTTCTCCTTCCCATTTCTTACTTAATTCTCGAGGGGGTTAAACACGTCTCCCTGCGCAGTAGAGATGCAGGTAGAGGCTTCTACCTAGTGGTAGCCAGGCACACCTTTCGGCCCTTGTCTTGGCCCCATTTGGCTGAACTCAAGTGGCTGATTTTTGCTAGGGCCCTACCAAAATCAAAGCCATGAAAAATGTGTCATGGACTGTGAAATCTGGTCTCCCCCTGTGAAATCTGGTCTTTTGTGTGTTTTTGCCCTGTACTATACAGATTTCATGGGGGAGACCAGTGTTTCTCAAATTGGGGGTCCTGACTCAAAAGGAAGTTGCAGGGAGGTTGCAAGGTTATTTTAGGGGGGAGTGGTACTGCCACCCTTAATTCTGCACTGAGTTCAGAACTGGGTGGGCAAAGGGTGGCGGCTGCTGACTGAGGGCCCAGCTCTGAAGACAGCAGCACAGATTTAAGGGTGGCAATAGCATATCATACCATGCACTGCTGCTGGCAGCGGCTCTGCCTTCAGAGCTGGGCTCCTGGCCAGCAGCCACCACTCTCCAGCTGCCCAGCTCTGAAGACAGTACCACCAGCAGCAGCACAGAAGTAAGGGTAGCAGTACCTCAACCCGCTCCAACATACAATAACCTTGTGACCCCTCGCCCCAACTCCTTTTTGGGTCAGGACCCCTACAGTTACAACACCGTGACATTTCAGATTTAAATAGCTGAAATCATGACATTTACAACTTTTAAAATCCTGTGACTGTGAAATTGGTAGGATCCTACCTATTGTGTAAAAGCCACAATGGCAGCAGCTAAACTGACTCTGGTGGGATTTGAACTCACAACCTTTGAATGACTGTACTAATGTAGGAAGGCCAAGAAGTGCTCCTCATATGGCTAACACACTATCCAGTGCACCACAGTAGGGTAAAGGAGCTCTTCTCCTCTCTCTGCTTGGCAACACTGCTGTGGTAAAAGCAGGGCAAGAGCTGAGGCAAACACCACACCTGTTTGGCATTGAGCCCAGCCAGACTGCTTGGAAAGCAGCCATATTAAGTGCTACACCACCCATGCTACTCTGCTAGTTGTCCTCAGGATCCATGAATATGCATTACCCAGGGGTGGGAAAACCTTTAGGCATCAGTGCTGAGAATCTATATGGAAGGCCGGGTAGGGAAGGCTCTGCCTCCCCAAACAGCCTGGCCCCCACCCCCATCTCCTCCCACTTCCCACTCCCTGATTGCCCCTCTCACAGCCTCCAACCCATCTAACTCCCTCTGCTCCTTGTCCCCTAACCACCCCCTGGAACTCCACCCCCTATCCAACCCTCCCCCCATTCCCTGTCCCTTGACTGCCCCACCCCCTCTCCACAACCAGACAGGCCCCCACCGGGACTCCCACGCCTATCCAATGCCCCCTGTTCGCCATCCCCTGACTGCCCCCACCAGGATCTCCATCCCATCCCACCGACCCCTGCCCCATACCCAACCCCCTTCCCATGCTGCGCAGAGCAGCAGGAGCTCGCAGCCCCACCGGAGCTAGCCAAGCCCCCGCTGGCCAGCAGGAGTCAGACCACCGGCAGAGCGGCCTGCTGGGGCTGCAGGGGAGGGGGAACAGCAGGGGAGGGGCCGGGCGGGCTGGATGGGGCCCGCGGGCCATAGTTTGCCCACCTCTGACCTAGCACCTGTCTTCAGCGACACTCTCAGGGTTCAGTCGCTAGTCAGCTGGTTTTCCACTTCACGCCCAGCGTCCAGCGCGGGCCGGCTGCTGCCCACTCTGGGGAGAGTCTCGGGTGGGGACTTTCACTGGGGCGCTACAGCCGCCAAAATATAGAAAATAACGCTCGTCAAAACAAAACTCTTTTAAATGCCAACACAAGACACCCAGGCCTTACTTTGTACTGCTGGGCCGCCTCCTGCACTGGGAACACGCGGTGCGCTCGGTGAGCCTGCGACTCTCTGCAGATCACACAGATGAGCTGGTGATCCGTGTCACAGAAGAGTTTCAGGGCCTCCCGGTGCGTCTCACACCCTTGCTCCCCTCCTGCCGTTACTGTGACCTGGAAACTCAGCTGCCTGGTTATCTCCACAACTTTCCCCAGCTCCCTGTTGGGCCTGAAAAGCTTCTGCCGGGCGGTTTCTCTGCACTGGGGGCAGGAGAAGTTAGACTCAGACTCCCCCCAGCACTGGCTGATGCAGGCCCGGCAGAAGTTGTGCCCGCAGTGGATAGACACCGGGTCTGTGAAATACTCCAGGCAGATGGAACACGTGGCTTCATCCTGGAGACTCCGGACAGAGCTGTGCGCGGCCATGGCTGCGTGGCGGGGTCAGTGTCATTTCCCCGGGCTTGGGCTCTGTTCAGCCTACGGGGCGTTCCCCTCGATCCGGCTGATTCGCTGCTGTTCCTGGGAGCTGCGGCTGAGACTGGGGAGGAACGTGACTCGCTCTGGGTGCGGGGGCAGGGCCGGCGCTAACATTTCTGCGCCCCAAGGGAACACAGAAAGCGTCACGCCCACCCCGAGCGTGGCGTCGCCAAGTCCCCGCCAATGAGCGTCAGGTCGCGTCGCCAAGTCCCAGTGCCCCGAGAGCCGCGTCTGCCACGTCCCGCCCCCAAGCGTCCTGTCCCCCACACGTCCCGCCCCAGCGTCGCGTCGCCCAAGTCCCCGCCCGAGTGTCGCGTCGCGTCGCCCAAGTCCCACCCCCCCAAGCATCGCGTCGCCAAGTCCCCGCCCCCCGAGCGTCGCGTCGCCCAGTCCCCGCCCCCTCGAGCGTCGCACCGCTCAAGTCCCCGCCCCCCGAGTGTCGCGTCGCGTCGCCCAAGTCCACCCCCTGAGTATAGCGTCGCCTAAGTCCCGCCCCTCCGAGCGTCGCGTCGCCCAAGTCCCGCCCCCTCCGTGAGCGTGCACGCTCAAGTCCCCGCCCCCCCAGTGTCGCGTCGCGTCGCCCAAGTCCCACCCCCCAGCGTCGCGTCGCCAACTCCCCGCCCCCCTGGTGTCGCGTCGCGTCGCCCAAGTCCCACCCCCCAAGCGTCGCGTCGCCCAAAGTCCCCGCCCCCCCGAGCGCCGCACCGCCCAAGTCGCACCCCCCCGAGTGTCAGTCGCGCCGCCCAAGTCCCGTCCCCCAAGCGTCGCGTCGCCCAAGTCCCGCCCCAGCCGCGCGCCGGGTCGCCCAAGTCCCCGTTCTCCCCGGCCCCGCCTCCTAAGCCCCGACCCCCCAGCGCCGCCGGGCCGAACCAAAACAAAAACAAACCCCCGTCCCGAGGGGCAGCCTGGAGCACGTGCTTGGTGGGCTGGTGCCTGGAGCCCAGCCTGGCAGGGAGCCACGTCCAATGCCCAGGGAAGCAAATCTCATTCTGGTGTTTGAAGGGGGCAGAGTTTCATGAGACCGGCCAGACCAATGGTCCATCCAGCCCACTGTCCTGTCTGCCAACAGTGGCCAATGCCAGGCGCCCCAGAGGGAATGAACAGAACAGGTGATCATCAAGTGATCCATCCCCTGTCGCTAGGGTGACCAGAAGTCCTGGTTTTATAGGGACAGTACCGATATTTGGGGCTTTTTTTTAAATATGAGCTCGTATTACCCCCCCAAACCCCTGTCCCGATTTTTCACAATTGGTGTCTGGTCCCCTGCTTGTCGCTCGTTCCCAGCTTCTGGCAAACAGAGGCTAGGGACCCCAAGAGAAGTGCCCTGGATCTCAGTACTGGGGAGACAATGGAGGAGTTGCTGAGCCAGTGGCTGATGTGCAGGAGGGGGCAGAGCCAGCTGCAGCAGCTGCAGAGGGCAAGCACTGCCAGGTCCTCGCTCCCTGCTGCCGGACTGTGGCTGTGGCTGCTCTGAATGGGGTTACCAGTTCGCCAGGCTTTCCCGGGATTGTCCCTCTTTCAAGGGTGCAGCCCTGGGCACTCCATAAGGCTGCGCATTGTATGCTGCCAGCCGTCCAGTGTTATGGGTTCAGGAACATCCTCGATACCCCTGGGGAGGTGAGGGGGATTGTATCTCAGAGGTGGGAATCCCAATTCTGCTCCGCTTTGTCTCTCCCACCTAAGAATCAGCTGGTGCATGATTTGTCCCACATCTGGAGCAGGCCTGGGAGGGGTGTGATTGCAGGGACAACCCCTCTGAGAGAGACAATTCCTGCCCTGCTCCCCTCTGGTATTGTATAATGGGGGGGGGGGAAGCAGTGCAGTTACTGCTACCTTGAAAAGGATACACCTAGGCCCCAGATTATCCTAAGTATTTAGGCACCTAACTCCCATGGGTTAGGTGCCTAAATATCTTTCGGGCTCTGGGCCTTACTGCCCCTTGCCAGCAGTTCTTTAAGGCCCTGATCCTGCAGACACTTGCACACAGGGGCTTAACTTTATTCCTGTGAGTAACTGAAGGCAATGGGGACATCTCATGACAGCAGAGATCAGAGGGTCGCTGAAGAGGATGTTGCCGCTGTTTAAACGCACTGTGGAAGGATTGACTGTAACATGAACTGGCTACTTCGTTCTCAAGTGGCTCCCCCCGGCCCCTACTGTTCCCTGGCAGCTGGACGCTGGCACCTCACTCACACACCCACAGGAGGCACAGACGATCCAAGGAACCATGCCGACTTTATAGCACCCGGGCAAGGGCGGTGGGTAGGGGAGGCTGGGGGAGGCTGTGTCTCCCCAAACAGCCAGGCGTGACCCCTCTCACACTCTACCCCCAGACCCCTGCTTTAACTGTGCCTCTGGGCTCCAGGGGCTGGAGGGCACGCTGCCCACCTTCCCAGCGTTGGGGGATGCGGAGCACTGCAACAGCACTGTGCACTCTCCCTCCCGGCGCTCTGGGGCTGAGGAGGCTGTAGGCACTAGCCAGCCTGAGGTGGGGGCCAACGGCTGCAGTGCGGAGGCTCTGGGTTCTGGGGGGTGTGGAAGGGGTGGGGCTGGAGGGGCTAGCCTCCCCCAGCCAGCAGTTCACGCGCCACCCATGCACTCAGAGTATGTCAACAGGGCCGGCTTTAGGAAGCGCGGGGCCCAATTCGAACAGTTTCGATGGGGCCCCGGCAGGGATAACTTTAAAAAAAAAACAACTGCGTGTAAAAAACACATGGGGCTTGTACTCACCGGGCGGGCGGCGCTCCACCTCCAAGTCTTCGGCAGCATGTCCTTCACTCACTCCAGCTTGGAGTTTGAAGGAGGTGCTGAGTGTATAGAGCTGCCTGTGTTGGCTCTGTGGTATAGACCAATAAGGATTCCCAGGGTCTGACAGCCTTTCACTACCAGGAAATTCATTCAGACAAATTAAATAGAATAGAATAGAATGGGCCTGGCTGGTGGGCGTGGAGTCAGCTTGCGGGAAAGACAGGATCTAAGCATTCCCTTTAGGAACATAGGCCCAGATCAAGGGATTTAGGCACCTTTGAGGATCTGGTCCCTACAGGACTAAATCCCCCTCCGGGATTGTCAGTCTTTACCAGCATTTCCTGGTACTGCTACCCAATACTAGGAAATCTTGGAGATTTCCCTCAAAAATAAACCAAAGTGTCTTAATTTCTAGCACATTTCCCACTCAGTAATGCTTTACTGAGTTATGTAATTAATCCCATTCGGGCTTGTAGCCTATAGGGCTATTCTGATTGCTTGCCCATATATCTTTTCTTATGAGTTTGACCATTTGTTACGTTAGAAGTATGTTCTTTATTATTACAATAGGTTTATTATAGAGGGTCCTTGGAAATTCTGTGTAGCCAGATTCTGATCAGATGAACTGGCGAGACTATAACCCTTATTATCTATAAATCGGGCAACGTCCTGTTAATCCGTAGTTGAAAATACAACCTACATCACAGGGAAATGCCGTGATGATTCATTGTTATTTCTCCTTGAGCCTGGAGCATATCCTTGGCTCTGCACAATAGACGGTCCCTTCCCCAACTGATGAGGGAACTTGGAATCCACTGCGGAAGTGGGAGCTCTGCCCAACCAGCACTTTGGATCAATGTAGTTAAAGCAAAGTATCTTGACAGTAAAAAACATCAGAAGCAAGATCTGCTGGAGCCAAATCAGACTGCGATAAGCGTATCTCCTAATCTCTGCCATTCAAATACGATTTCTCACTTCAAGACAGTCACCTTCCCCACTCCTGGACAGTCTGGGGATCTGAACTGCAGCCAGCTGAGGTCTACAGAAAGACTCCAGGACCCAAGATATTTAGGTGCCTAACTCCTATGTGATTTAGGCACCGATGGACTTTTGAGGATGCTGGAGCAGGAGCTCTGAGACAACCTGAGTGATTGCAGCAAGCTCCCAGCTAGTCCTGTGGTCACAGCAGAGAAGGGAGAGGTGTACAGGATGAAGGTATCTTGTGGGAGTGACCCCAGCCCCTCTCCTCTCTATCTCTGATGCAATTTGAGGGGAGAATCTCAATACATCTTCCTCTCCCCTACATCTGCTCAGATTTTGGGTAGTGGAGATACAAACATACCCATAAAGGAGTAAAACCCACAAGGTATTTAAACACCTAACTCCCATTGAAACCAAAGGGAGTTAGGTAGCTTTGAGGATCTGGGTCTAACTCTTTTATCCCCAGGGGTACGAGCAAGTAATTTGGGGGCTGAAGGTCCTAGTTTGGATCCCTGTTAATAACCATGTCTGTCCCAAGGCCCATACACGGGGCCTTGACTATGCTCCATCGAGGCTTCAAGATTTGGATCTAGCAGGCTAAACAGAGCACAACAGGGGAGGATACTTCCTAAGTTGATTATTTTATATGGCTTGGGTAGGTAAGCAACAACTACAAAGGTATATAAGTTTGATAGCCAGCACATTGCTGCAGCAGTGAGTGGATGAATGTCCTTTAGGCCCCTGGGCAAAAGAACGAAGGGGACATTCAGATATGACATGTTCTATCACTTGGGCCCGGTGACCAGTCGCATACAGGTGTTTGCCTCATTTTCCATTTAAAGAGGGTTTGTCCACATCTCCCATTTCTAAACTGACAAAGGGGGACACTGTTTGGCTGGCTGCAGCTACCGTTCCCTGTACCGTTCTCCCATCTTGAGAGTAAAGAAAGTTTCAATTAAAAAAAAAAAGGCAAACAAAGAAGAAGCAACTCTTTTTCTGATCACTTCCGAATTTATTTCTGTATTTAATGCTACATGGCTCAGACAAGAGAGCCCTTTAGCATCCCCTAGAGACTCTGTTCTAAAAACTCTTTGGGCCCAGATTGTGTGAATCATTTAAAAAAGAGAGAGAGAGAGAATTTGCTAAAACAACCCTCGCTAATGTCCACCAAACCCTCTTTGTAGCTGCGGATTCTTAATTTCTAATGGGCGGGAAATCCTGTAAAATACAAAACGGTGCTGTAAAGAAAGAGAAATGCTTCAAGTGGCAAGTCATTCACTGATGTTATTGTGTAGTATTGGAACTGTGGTAGCACGTGTCGGTACAAGTCTGGGCTCTGGGGCCCCTGGAGCTGTATTTCAAGACATCCCCTGCCCTGAAGAGTTCACAGTCTTGTAGATAAGGAGAGAAAGCAGGTGGACACAAAGTAGGATGGACTCAGGAATCAGCATGTTTAGCACAATAAGCAGCCACTGCACAGCCATGACCTGGCCCCTTGCTCCTAAAATAAGCAGACTAATCCGTACAGTACAGAAACCTCAGCCCTGTTCACGAAGTGACTGATACTCCAAAGCCTCCCACTCCAAGGGGCTCTGCCCTCTCTGCTCCCCTCCAGTTACACAACTTCCCAGCCTGCCCAGCGCTGTTGACCACTCCCATAACCCAAGGAGTGACCCTAGGGCAGCAGGGGAGAGGCTAGTTCTTCAGCTGGAAGGCGAGGAACAGAATTCCAGCTCCTCCCTGGCTGGCCACTCCCAGCTGCCAGGGCCCACATGGGCCTAGATCCCACTGCAGCTCCCAGCTTCTCTCCAGGGAGAGAAAGTGGCTCATTCTGGGCTCTCACTGGGAGACAGCTTCTAGCAGGCAAAGAGGAGCAGAGCGGTTGAGGACTCAAGATCATTCATTACCTCAGGGCACAAGGGCAGTGAGGTGCAGGGCAGCTGGAAACTATTAATATCTTTTCAGGAGGTCGAGCCAGGAATAAAAATTATCCCTGTTTCTGGGCTGGCGGGTGGCTGCCTGGGCTGAATGGTGCTCTGTTCCCCTTACAGGGTAGGTGGCACGGGCTGGATTGCGGTGGACCCGCCTGCGTGGGTGACAAGTGCTTGGTTTTGGTTTCCTTTGTTGGAAGGTACTGGGCCAAGAGTTGCCGGAGGTGGGGGTTGCATGCTCTGCTGAGGCAGCAGCTAGGTTTGGTTCAGTGCTGCTCATTCTTTCTGGACCGTGGAGAATCTCTGGGGGTGCAACGCGGACGTGATTGTGACCTTTTTGGGGAAAATGACGGTTGGAGATGTGGCTTTGAAACCTCATTTCTGAAGGAGCCAGTCTGAGCCAGGACATCTTTCCCACCACCCAGAAGAAAGGGAAGACTCTCTCCTCAGTGAAAGAGGCCATCAGGTAGCGAAAGATGAGGGACTTGCGATCAGCATCGAAAAATGTCACTTGCCCCTTTTCATAGTCCAGAGAAACCCGGATCCTCTGGGGGACCCACCTCAGAGACAGGGGGATTTCTTCAGGCGAGGTGAGTGCTCGGTACTCACCTCTGCACAGAGCTACAGCGCAGATCCCTCCCTCAGGGTTATATTTGACCGGTCCCTTCCTCTTCACTGACTCTTTGGCTACCCCCACGGCCCAGCCTCCCCCTTCGCCCACCTCCAGATCCCAGTAACATCTCCCCGAGGTGAATCCCTCACAGCCCAGCACACAGAGAGAAGAATCAAATCTCTTGGGATTGTGGGGCAGATCCTGCCAGGCGTCTCCATATTTCAAATGTTTCCAGTCCTCAGACAGGACGAGTTTGGGATGAGCCGTGTCTGGATCCAGAGTCACGTTCACTTGGGGGAGAGAGAAAATCAGAGCGTTAGGGGCAGAGCTCAGCCCTGGGGGAGGCTGGGACCATTTCTCACACTCTCCAGTAGCCCTGTCCTGGCTGGGACCCTCCCTGATTTCCTGCCTCTCTCAGGTCCCAAGGAACTGCTCCTGCTGGGGGCTGAGCAGCCATTTCACGGCAGCTCTCTTCTGCCATGCGGAGGTGCTGTAAGAACTGACTCTGCTTCTGCTCCTACTGGGGCTGCTACACTCTCACAACTAGGACTGGAGTGGGGGCAAAGTTGAGTGAAAGAAGGAGAGTTTTCAGCTGTCCACTGGAGAAACCCTCTGGCTAGCCCAGAGGGAAGGGGAGAGGAGGGGCAGCATGGGGAAATGGAAGTGACAGTGGGTGGATGGAGAGACCCACCACCTATGGGGAAGGAAGACAGTGGGAACCCTGTAGAAGAGCACCTACCCCGTGGAAGGGCGGGAAGTGTGGGAATACGGCATCCGAGTCCAGGAGGAAAAGACAGGAAAGCAATGGGACTGGAGGAGAGAGAATGGTGGGAATCATGCCCCAAGGAGACACTGGGGGCTGATCAGGCTGGCCAGTCCCTGCCCCCTCCCAAAAGAGAGCAGAGACATCCCACCACTGAATCCCAGCCCATCTGTAAATCACATCTACTGTTTAGAGCAGTAATGGCCTCTCCACCCAGCCCCTTTCCTACAAATCTCCAGAGGTGGGAAACTGCCATGAGGTAGGAAGCTGGCTCTGTTTGATCTCAGATTTTTCTTCTGCAAGTGAATCCGGATCCGCAAACCTGTCTCCTCTTTGGTTCTTCTCATTATTACAATATCCCTGGGAAAACTTACCCTTTTCACCTACGTTTTCCATCTCCTTTGCCAAAAATTGACTCCCTTCCACCTCCAGCTTAAATACCAGCGTGTCTAGAGAGAAGACGGGGGAGAAGAGATGTGTTTTCATATGCTCACAATTATGCCAAGGTTTCCTACAACTGATGTGCTTTATTTCTGTGACACAAACACAGGGGAAGGAAGCTCAGATACCCAGAGAGAGAAACAAAGGAAGAGAGCGTGAATAATAAATTTCACTCTTATTGTTGTTGGCTCTCTATTGTATTTTCTCTTCCCTTGGCCCTTCCCAAGAATGTATAACCTATTCTTTTACTCTTATTGAGTTGGGCTTGACATCAACACTCTTTATCCAGAACCCACATCCTCCCATGGTGACATTTTGATTTGTCCTTCTTGGAGGGAGAGATAGCTCAGTGGCTTGAGCATTAACCTACTAAACCCAGGGTTGTGAGCTCAATCCTTGAGGGGGGCACTTAGGGATCTGGGGCAAAAGTCTATCTGGGGATTGGTCCTGCTTTGAGCAGGGGGTTGAACTAGATGACCTCCTGAGGTCCCTTCCACCCCTGATATTCTACGATACCTTTGAATTCCCTCAGAATCATCTCCAGAACAATCCTTCTCTCGGAGAAATCACCAATTCTTTTTTCCAGCTTGGAAAGACTCTCTCCCACTGCCTGGGCCTTCCCTTTCTCACACCTAGAAAGAAACAGGCTTTGCTATGGAATCACAGTTTGCAGTGTAATTATTTCTTTTAGGCATGACTCCTTCACATCCGTTATGTTCTGATGATCTTGGAAGTGAAAGCTGTGGAGTCGAGCAGCCTGCTGGATAACTTGCTCTACTCAGGGCAAGTAGGCCTAGATCCACAAAGTTACTTGAGCAACAAAATCCCAGATTTTGGTGTCCACGTCCCGATTTTAGGTGCCACAATCCACCTGCCCCAGCTGCTGCCAAACCCTACAGGCACCTAAATTTGCTCAGCACTGCCATTTTTGAAGGAGCCTATGTTCTTGCTTCTCACCAGGTGCTCAGATGTCCAAGCCCCAGAGCAATCCACTAACTGGGGGGGAAGAGATGCATTCCTCTGCCTAAGAACCTTATGAGGCCCGATTTGGTAACTTTGCTCAGACATCACCTCTGCTGGATCGGGTCCCTATTGGCATAGGTGGCACGTGAGTTTTCCATTTGGGGAGGCTCACATGTGACTGCCAGAAGCTGCCTAGAAGTGGGGCAGGGGCCATTGATGGCTGGACCATGGCCCCACCCTTGAGACCATGCCCCTGAGTCCCCACTCCTATTTGGCTTCTTCGGAACAAGGCCCCACCCTGGCTCTGCCATGGCCCCATCACTTTTTCCTGCCTTAGGCGAGTGATCCAGGGTTGGGGGGACAGGGGAAGAGAGGAGCAAGCGGTGGGCGGGGAGAGGCCTCCGAGGAAGAGAGACACAGCAGAGGCGGTAAGAGGCAGAGCAAGGGCAGGGCCACGGCGGAAGAGGCCAAGTGGGGATGGGGTGGAGCGCAGGCAGGGCCACGGTCCAGGCACCAATGGGGGACCCCTTCACACTTCTATGGAGCTTTGCTTCTGGTTCTCCAAAGGCAGTGGCTGGCCAGCGCGCCTCCGGATGGGTGACCCATGCTACATCCGTGCCATTTCCCCCCTGCATGGCCGGCCTTTTTGGGAGGCTCAGCCTTCCCTGGCCTCTTATACGCAACACCCATGCCTATTGGAGAACTTACACAAAATGGCTGTGGGGACAAGAGACGCCTTCAGAACTTCTAGCCCAGTGATTACAGTAGTAAACCTGGGATATTGGAAACCCTCAGTTCAAGTACTCCCTCCAACTGAGGCGGGGAAGGGATTAGGCTCAGACTGTCAAACATATCTAGGTGCCTATCTTCCACTGAAATCAATGGGAGTTAGGGCCCTAAATCCCTTTGAGGTTTCAGGCCCCAGGAGTCTAAGTCTGGTGCTATACAGGCTCCCAAGTCACTTGGGTACTTTTGAAAACAGTTTCATCAATCTTTTGTTTGCAACTTTTTTCTCCAACTGGAAAAAAAGCAAAATAACTCTCTTGAAACCTAAGTAAATAAATGACAATTTGGGTGAATTAAAGAAAATGAAACGCTGTTTTTTGAAACTTGTGGAATGAAAATAACTTTTCCATGTTTGTATTCCCCCCCCCTTTTTTTTTAATCATAGGAACAGTCATATAGAGTCAGACCAAAGGTCCATCTAGCTCAGTGTCCTAGCCTAGCCTAGTCCAGTCTTCCAACAGGGCCAATGCCAGGTGCTTCAGAGGGAATGAACAGAACAGGAAACCATCAAATGATCCATTTCCTGCCTCCCAATCAACTCTACCCATCACATTTTTAAGCAGGGAAGGTTAGTGGCTGGGAAGATGCGAGTGCAAGCCCTTTCCAAGCATAGCGAGAGATCAGAGGGAGTGAGGAGCCACGTACCTGCTCAAGATGCTTCTGATATCCTAGAAGGGGGAGAGAGAGAGAGAAAAAAGGAGCTCAGTGTCACAGTGACATGAATCAGAGCTAATACATTATCTTGGTGCCCATTACTTTTTTTATTTATCTCATAAGTAAACTAGAGCAACAGAGCCTATCCCAGTGGTCCCCAACCTTTTCATCTGGCGGGTGCCAGACGAAGGACCGTGGTGGCAGTCGAGCATCCACTGAAATGCCGCCGAATTTCTGCGGCATTTGGGCGGTGACGCCTCTCAATGATATAGCTTGTCAGCGGCAAGTGGTGTCATCGAGAGGTGTCACCGCTGAAATGCAACAGAAATTCGGCGGCATTTCAGCAGATGCTTGACCGCCAGGCAGGACACAGGCACATTTAGATACCTCTGCGGCACTGCGTTGGGGACCCTGACCTAGACAAACCTACTCTAAGATTCGTCCATAACTGTCTGAAAAACCATACTCAGAGAGGAGTTATCAATGGTTCATACTTGAGCTGGAAGGGCATATCAAGTGGGGATCTCTCCTGGATCCAGTCCTATTCAATATCTTCATAAATTATTTGGACAATGGCATAGAGAGTACACTTATAAAGTTTGTGAATGATACTAAGCTGGGAGGGGTTGCAAGCACTTTGGAGGACGGGATTAGAATTCAAAATGATCTGGACAAACTGGAGAAACGGTCTGAATTAAATAGGATGAAATTCAATAAGGACAAATACAAAGTACTCCATTTACGAAGGAACAATCAGTTGCACACATACAAAATGGGAAATGACTGCCCAGGAAGGAGCACTGCGGAAGGGGATCTGGTGGTCACAGTGGACCACAACCTAAATATGACTCAACAGTGTAATGCTGCTGCAAAAAAAGCAAACATCATTCTGGGATCTAATAGCTGGAGTGTTGTAAGCAAGACATGAGAAGTAATTCTTCTGCTCTACTCCACACTGATTAAGTCCCAACTGGAGTACTGTGTCCAGTTCTGGACAACACACTTCAGAAAAGAGGAGACAAACTGGAGAAAGTCCAGAGAAGAGCAACAAAAATGATTAAAGATCTAGAAAACATGGCCTATGAGGGAAGATTGAAAAAAAATGGCTTTGTTTAGTCTGTAGAAGAGAAGACTGAGGGGGGGACATGATAACCGTCTTCAAGTATGTAAAAGGTTGTTATGAAGAGAAGGGTGATACATTTTTCTTAACCACCCAGGACAGGACAGGAAGCAATGGGCTTAAACTGCAGCAAGGGAGGTTTAGGTTGGACATTAGGAAAAACTTCCTAACTGGCAGGGTGGTTAAGCTCTGGAACAAATTACGTAGGGAGGTTGTGGAATCTCCATCACTGGAGGTTTTTAAGGCCAGTTTAGACAAACACCTCTCAGGGATGGCCTAGATAATACATGGCCCTGCCTCCATGCAGGGGACAGGACTACATGCCCTCTCGAGGTCCCCTCCAGTCCTACTTTCTATTTAACAGTGTAATCTCAGGGATATCCTCTGTACCTAACTGCTTAGTTAACTGTACTCCCCTGTCACAATCACTTTGGAACACAAATAAATGTAACAGTAATTAATAATTATCATCCTCAGCCCAGATCTGTGTTTGAATGAAGTAGCCACACAGGACTGGGTATCTGGCTACACACCATCTCAATGCTGCTGAGCTGGTGTTGCAGTGGTTAGCAGATCTGCCTTCTAAGCCCTTCTCCTGGGTTCTTTACCCAGCCAGCAGAGGGCAATGATGTCTGGAGGAGAAGACGTTTGGCCTTGTGGCAAAGCACTTGACTGAGGTGCAGGAAATCTCCATTCAGCTCTTGGACACAGACACAGTTGCACTCACTTCAAGGACGGCTACACTGCAATCCGAGGTGTGACCGCAGCATGTGGAGATGTACTTGAGCTAGGTTCGATCGAGCTAGCTCCAACCAAAATAGCAGTGAAGCTGCTGCAGCAGCACGGATTATACACCCCAGCCGGGACCCTTGGTATGTACTTGAGCAGCGAGGCCATGGTGCCACCTGGACTACTCTGGCTTCACGGTGATTGTTATTGGAGCTAGCTAGATCAAAGCTGGCTCAGGCATGTCTACATGAGCTGCAGTCACACCCTTCCTGGCAGCAGAGACGTACCCTTAATCTCTCTGGGTCTCAGTCCTCTACTCACAGGAGGAGGAAAATTCATTAATAGCAACATAGAGAATTTGTTTTAAAAATACACACTATGAGTTCTATACTGAGGTTTGAATTTTGCACTCCATGACTCATGAGCTTCATCTTTTACCCCTTTCCCAAATGCCTTGCAAGAATCAGAGGTCTCACCTGCAGGAATTCACTCGTTGGCTGCTGGCACTTCCCCTCCATCTCACTGATCAGCTCGCTGAGATGGGAAATCTCCGCTGAGAGTTTGGTGACATTTTCATTCTGCATCTTCACAATCTCCTTGTCCAGGCCTCCCAATTGGGCCAGCAGGAGTCGCTCTTGTTCCTCCAGGAACTGTCGCAATTGCCGAATTTCAGACATGATTTTCTGTCTCTCAACATCTGTCTTCTCCTGTAATGGACAGACACAAATAAGGAAAAAGTAGGGCAGGTAGGGTGACCAGACAGCAAATGTGAAAAATCGGGACAGGGGGTGGGGGGTAATAGGAGCCTATACAAGAAAAAGACCCAAAAATCAGGACTGTCCCTATAAAATTGGGACATCTGGTCACCCTAAGGGCAGGGGACATGTGGTGGGATACCTTGCACAGATGTAAATTAACTAGGGCTGTCAAATGATTCAAAAAATTAATTGCGAGATTAAAAAAATGAATCACACTTTTAATCACATTGTTAGACAATAATAGAATAGCAATTTACATTTATTATACATATTTTTGAATGTTTTTCTATATTTTCAAATATATTGATTTCAATTACAGCACAGAATACAAAGTGTCCAGGGCTCACTTGACATTTTTTTTTTATTACACATATTTGCACTGTAAAAAAAGATTAACAAAATATAGTGTAATCTGGAAGTCGAAGCACGAAGGGGCATACGAATGGTTAGCATATCTGACATGTAAACACCTTGCAACACTGACTACAAAATAAGAAGCAAGCAGCATTATCGCTCATAAAGATAAACAAATTTGTTTGTCTTAGCGATTGTCTGAACAGGAAGTGGACTTGTAGGCTCTGAAGTTTTACATTGTTTTATATTTGAGTGCAGTTATGTAAAAAAAAATTCTACATTTGTAAGTTGCGCCTTCATGATAAAGAGATTGCACTACAGTACTTGTAGAAGGTGAATTGAAATATTATTTATCTTTTTTACAGTGCAAATATTTGTAATAAAAATTATAACATAAAATGAGCCCTGTACACTTTGTATTCTCCATTGTAATTGAAATCAATATATTTGAAAATGTAGGAAGCATCCAAAAATATTTATAATACATTTAAACTGGTATTATTGTTTAACAGGACGATTAAAGCTGCGATTAATCGTGATTAATTTTTTTAATCAAGGTAACTCAAAACAAATTAATCGTTTGAGTTAAGTGCAATTAATTGACAGCCCTAAAATGAACATATTTCGACTGACCTCCATGGCCAGGTGTGCGCATTCAGGAGAATTTCACTGCCTTTTGACAGAAACTTCCCCCACGCCACTAGATCAGCGTTTTCCCCTAAAGCTTCCCGCTTTGGTCATAATGTCTCTTAATGTTGTGTGGCCTTAATTTGCCTTTCTGCTGCCTTTTCATGTATCATCTGATTAATGGCCTCCAACAATCCAGATTCTTCCAAGAGCAGATTTCAGAGCTACAAGGGCAGTGGCTTACTGGGACAGAAGCCGAAGGAAGGGGTGCAAATCAGTATAGATCAAAACAAACAACTCAGGAGAATCACGATGCTCATGCAGAGATGAAGGAGACACACGCACGAAACATGCCAAACCCGCAGGAAAAAATGCAGACATTGGGCTTGTTTTTGGCTTAATTGGCTTGTAAGTTGCGTGTTGGCTAGTTTTTGGCTTGTAGCTTGTTGCTTCTGTTTTTTGGATCAACTCCCGGCAAGCCGAGGCAAGGGGAGGAGGGAGTCAGGGGTGCACAGCAGGCCCACCACAGTCCCAGACTGCAGGCCGGGGGGGGGATCTAGTCACACAGAGGGTTTGGGTTCTTAGGGATTGGCTTGTTTTGACCTTGTTTTGAAATGGGATTAGCTTGATTTTTGGCTTACTGTGAAAGTCGGGGTGCTTATTTACCACTTGAAAGTGGGCAACTGTGACACATATACGGCTGCAAACATGCATGCAAAGAGAAAGAGAGGAACAGAGCAAATCCAAGAAACACCCCGGAACAGGGCCACTTGCTGCATGAGCTGAAGAGTGTGGGGCTAAGCCAGAGGTCTCCAACCTGTGGGACACTCCCTGGGGCCGGTGGGGGGCAGGGAGGACCCTTCAGGGGGCACGGCATGGCGCAGGCTAGTCCCTGTGGGGGGCAGGGAGAGAGTGCCACTCAGCCCTTCCCTGCCCCCAGCTATGCTCCAGTCCCACCTGCAGCCGTGGCCCCAGTTCCCTGCCCCACACCTGGCCCCCAGCTTCAGTGCAGTTCTGTTTCCGGCCACATCCCTACGCCCTGGCCGCGGCTTCAGCCCCAGCTGTGGCCCCAGCTTCCGCCCCCTTACCCGTCTTCTCTCCCCCACCACCCAGAGCCACGGCCCCACTCTGGGCAGGGGCAGGTGTGGACAGGGATAAGGGGGGGCATGACCTTCAAAAGTTTGGGGACCACTGGGCTAAGCCAATCCAGATTTGGGAAGAAGCCCCACCTGAGGGGAATCAGGCAATTGCCAACAAAGCAGATAGAGGTGGCTGTGCTCAGGGAATGGCTAGTGCAAAGATGAAGGCCACGTCTACATGAACAGCGCTCTATGCTCTCCTGTCGGCATAAGAAAAGCAGCCCCACGAGCAGCATAAGCTATGTCGGCGGGAGAAGCGCTGTGAACATGTCAGTATAACTGATGTCTCTCAGGGGGGTGAAATAGTCACCCCCCAGAGCGACAGAAGTTTTGCTGACCCTAGGCGGCAGTGTAGACATAGCTGCAGAGGAAGGCTCTGGCAGGACCATGACCTCAGGAAGCTAGGAGAGTAAAGCCCAGTGAGCAGGAGGCTCAGGGCGCTGGGAAACGCTGACTGTGTTTGGGAGTGGGTGTCAGAGCTCCAGTGAGGGGAAACGTTTGGGAGATCAGACCAGAATGGAAGAAGAGCCCAGGGAGGGTGAGAGAAAGTGCCCGAGCTAAATATCTTCCATAGCTGATCAGGTTATTAGACAGACATGGTAGGTGAGGTGACATTTTTTAGTGGACCAGATTCTCAAAAGCTTGTTATGTTGCACCAACAGAAGTTGGTCCAATAAAAGATATTACCTCATCCACTTTCTCTCTCTCTCTCTAAAGCTAAGTATGGACTTTTTCTTTGTGTTGTTCTAATGGACTTTAGTTTGGGACTCTGGCTTGTTGTAAACTGGTTCTGGTATGAAACTAGGGGTACCATTTACCAGAGAAAGCCTGTGTGAGTTCTTAAAGGACCCTGAAGAGAGGGAAAAATGGAGGGGGAGGCTTCAGAGACAACCCTAATCAGTAAGCAGTAGTTGTGTTATTCCGCCCTTCCACCCCACCCCACTACACCACACCACACAGCATACCACCACCTCCTATCTACAGATTCATAACAGGCACCTACCAGGTATTCCTGGCTTTTCCCCTCCTCGGCCTGTCTGTATTTGAGGAGTTTTTCTTTCTCTTCCTTCAGGGTCTGCAGTTGTGTCCAGATTTGTTCCTGAGCAAAGAAACACGGTATGTGATCTGTTCTGCTGGGAGGGGCATCCTGGGTGTCTTCTTCACAGAAAATAATTTAAATAAACAAAACCTATGGATCCGATTCAGACTTTAGAAAGAATTTACACAGTGTATTCAACTTTATAGGAGTTGCTGGTGCTGTTTGTAGGAAAACTCACTTCCTGGAGCTCCTGAACGTAAGCAGATTTGCATCTTACAATTTACTGGATTGCTTTATTGGTTAGCAATATTATAAACCTGGTCTGGATAATCCATGTAACCCAGAAGCTCTGAATAGTCCGCTGTGCTGGTTTATGATTGGCCAGGATGTTTTGGAAGGAAGAATTGGGTTATTACTCTTTGGACCCTGAAATGACTGGCACAGACAGAGGCAGAATAAATTCCTCTCTGGTTGGGCTGTTTTTCTTTTTCCAGTGAGAAGCTACCAGCAGCTGAGCAGCTACTCGCAAATGAGCGATTCATTCTTCTTTTCCTTGGGTGTGACTGAAATATTTCCCTGATGGTTCTATTTTCCAATGGACAACCTACCCCAAATTCTCAATTCTTGAGGGACGATCTTCACTCATTGATATATTTGCTTTCCACAACCCATTCTCTGTATATCTTTTCATGAGTGATGCACCCAAATACTTGCATGCTAAACTGTGTTGTTAAATTTATTCACCTAAATTTGGGTTACTGCTGGATTATGTGCTATATGTATCGTATGACTTTTAAAACAAACTCTGTATTTGTGGATAATCTAAGCACTAAACCCAGATGTACAGACACGCTTTTCTTAACCTGTGTACTATGAAATTTGTTAAAATTAGCTTTAATAAATGTTTTAATCTGTCCTGCTCGTATAGAACCTGGTTAGAAAGCGAGCTGTTAACAGGCAAAAGGCAGCATGATTTAGGTCTAATTCACACACCCTAGGGTGACCAGATGTCTCCATTTTATAGGGACTGTCCTGATATTAGGGGCTTTGTCTTACATAGGACTCTATTACCCCCCACCCTGCTTTTTCACACTTTGCCATCTGGTCACCCTAACAGACCCCGTACACCAAAAATCCTTTACAGTAAAGAACACAGATTAGTAATTCTAAGGTCAATTCCGGCCATCTGGGTTTCAGATCCTTGATGGTGTTTTCCTACCTTGTACTCCTGGGCAGCCTCCTCGATGGGAATCACAGGGTGGTCTCGGTGAGCCTTGGATCTGTCACACACCACGCAGATGGGGCTTTGATCCTCCTCACAGAAGAGTTTCAGAGGCTCCCTGTGTTTCTCACACACTCGCTCTGCCTCTGGCTCTGTTGTTGGAGGCAACTTCAGCTGTTTCACTAGCTCCACCATGTTCGCCAGCTCCCTGTTGGGCCTGAAGTTTCTCTGCCGGGCGGTTTCTCTGCACTGGGGGCAGGAGAAGTTTGGCTCCGACTCCCCCCAGCACTGGCTGATGCAGGCCCGGCAGAAGTTGTGCCCGCAGTGGATAGACACCGGGTCTGTGAAATACTCCAGGCAGATGGAACACGTGGCTTCATCCTGGAGTTTTTGCACGGCAGCCATCGCTCCCTGCACTGCAGATGCGTGGGACCAGGTTAGTTTCACTTCTCTGGTACAGCCCAGCTGCAGGTTTTATTTCCTGGGTCCCTCTCATTGGCTGAGCTGCATCTGAGACTCCCAGCGCCTGGGGGCTCTGCTCTGGTGAGCCTGGCTGTGCTGGGAGCTGTGTGATTGTGCTGGTGGACAGCCCCGTTCAGTCCCAGAGAGGAGAATACATCTCTCTGGTACTTTAGCCCAGTGGTTCTCAATCAAGGGTATGTGTACCCCTGGGGGTACTCAGAGGTCTTCCAAGGGGTACATCAACTCCTCTAGATATTTGCCTCCTTTTACAATAGGCTACAGGAAAAGCACTTGCAAAGCCAGTGCAAACTAAAATTTCATACAGTGACTTCTTTATACTGCTCTATAGACTATACACAGCAATGTAAGTATAATATTTTATATTCCAATTGATTTAGTTTATAATTATATATTAAAAATGAGAAAGTTGGCACTTTTTCAGTAATAGTGTGGCTGTAACACTTTTGTGTTTTTATGTCTGATTTTGTACGTTTTTACCTCGTATGCTTGGGGGTATGCAGGACAAATCAGACTCTTCAAAAGGGTGCAGGAGTATGGAAGGGTTGAGAGCCACTTATCTAGGGGGGGCTGGTGAAACTGCACCTGGAAGAGGAAATGCAGTTGCTGTGAAGAAGCAGGTTCTGGCTGCAGATGCTAACTCCAGGATCTGGAAGGGGATACGGCGTTCCAGCCACTGCATCTTACTGTAATGGGAGAAATACGTTTGAAGCTGAACTGGTGATAGGGTTGCCAGTAAACCCCACTGAAATGGAGAGTTCTCTCCGCCCCCATCAGACTTCTGCACCCCCTCCCTCCAGCTCCTGGGACTTCCTCATGGAAGTGGTCACACCCAAGGAATTGAGGAATGGATCTCTCATCCACTAGGAGCTGCTTGGTTGCTGGTAGCCTCTCACTGGAAAAACAGCCCAACCAGAAAGGAGTGGCATAAGGATCAAGCTCTGCATTTTGTATCTTCTTTCCACTCTTTGCCCTATCTCCTCATGAGAGCCTACCCCCGCCTCCTCCTCTTGGAATGACATCAGCGAAAGGCCCTTGAGCGTGTTTCATCCCTGGGACACGACACCCTTCGCTGAAATCACAGCGGCATTAATGTCAGGATTTTGCAATCTTCTTCATTCACGCAGGGGGACGGGGGAGAAAATGGTGGGGGAGAATCCGTGACTCCCCTACAGAGTGCAGCCAGAAATGGCCTGCTGCAAAATTCTCCATGTGCAACTCCACTTCTAGGCACATAACCATAAAGGACCAAAATATTTTCCCAAAATGCACTGCGAGGTAGGGTGACCAGGTGTCTGGTTTTCGACCGGAAAGTCCAGCCAAAAAGGGGACCTGACTGTGTCCGGTCAGATCTACTAACTAGACACCTGAAGTCCAATTACTGCAGGCAGGGGAGGCACTGAGTCATCACCCACACCAGCCCCTACTCAGCCAAAGCTGCCTCCTGCATCAGGCGGCTGCAGGTGAATCAGGGAGGTGGGAGAGGGGAAGAGCAGTGTGCAAGGAGGGGAAGGGGAAAGAGGAGTGAACAGGTGCTGTGGCCTCAGGGGGAAGGAGCGGGGCAGGGGCGATGCCTTGAGGGAAGGGATGAAGCAGGGAAGGTTCCGATACTTCTGCTAGTGTGACCGGTTTTTATATATTACAAAGTTGTCAACCCTACTACTGAGGGTTGGGAAGGAGTGGCTTGGAATAGTGCAGTGCTGAGAACCAAGGGATATGCCCCCACCTAGAGGCAACGTGGTCGGGGGGGGAGCATGTGGGGTCATGTGTCTCCTCCCCCCCCCCCCAATTTCCTGTTCAGCTTGTACTGAACTTGCTCACCCGGAGTGAGCACGCACAGTAACGCTGCTGAAGCCGGCCGCCCTCACTGTGTCCCCCCACAATTGACAGGCACGGGTCATCTCTGCCCTCACCTTCACTCCAGTCAACATGACCGCAGTGAGCACATGCAGCAGTAACTCAACAGCCTTTTCTGCTAGGCCGCACTTGCTCCAGTGCAGTTAGCAACGCCTACAATCGGAGCTGGGATCCTGGCCCCACCTGGAGCCAAGGGAGGATTCTCTCCCCAGTGAAAGAGGCCAGGGACAAAGTGAGGATCGGCGCCTCACTATAAGAATCATAAAATGCCACCTGCCTCCCCTCATAGTTCAGAGAAACGGGATGTTACTGGGGTTCGTACTCAGATGCAGGCGGGTCTCAGGGGAGGTGAGAGCAAAATACTTAACCTTGCACTGCTGTAGAGCCCTGATCCACCCTGCAGGGTTAAACCTGATCCATCCCTTTCTCCTCACAAACTCTCTGGCCAGCCCCCAGCCCAATATCGCCCATCCCTCCACCTCCACCTCCCAGTAACATCTCCTCAAGCTGAAGCCCTCACAGCCCAGCGCACAGGGCTCAGCATCCAAGCTGTGGAAGTGTCTTCACTTAAATTTGGCTTCCACCGATGACGGCTCAAAGGAGTCACTGCTTTAAGGCAAGGGGTCGGGCTTGTGAATTCAGGGCTGAAGTTCCCACTTTAGATCCCCACTCGTAACTTTGACATCTGTGTATCTGCCAGATTCACCCGCAGGACCATGGGCCAGATTCATGGGCCATTCTGTCTGGTCCCTGAACGTATGTGTCCCCGCAGCAGACAAGCTCTACAAAATGGTGTCCTCTGCATAGCGCAACCTCTCATACACCATAGGAATGAGGTCATAATCTCAAAAACACAGTACTAACAGAGTCCAGACACCATTTTGTAGAGTAAAATGGCATCCTCTGCACAGCATAACCTTGCACACGGTGTACGTGCAAGGTCACATTGAACAGACGATGATGCCCTTTTGTTTCTGAACGCAGCCAGTAGAAGTGTTGCAAATCTACACGTGACCCTGGTCACTGAAAAGTTTGGACCAGGAACTAGCTACATGTCACTGTTTGTCTGAATGCTTGATGCGCCCAGGCTGGGAAATTCGGTTCCAACAGACACTGGGTGAAAGCACCTGAATATGGCCTAGCAGAGTCATGATCATTACTGTTGTTGCGATTCCAGAGGGGTTGCTTTACTTGCAATTCCAATGGCCTACAACCCACCTCGATCCCACTGAGCAGGTCAGGAAAAAGCAAACAAACCCCTCACCAGTTTATCAAGTAGTTCTGATGGCTTCTGGGTTTATTGCTATATTTTACCCAACAGGAGAGACAAGAGAATCCATTGTGAGCCACAAAAAATTCAGCATCTTTGCAGCTGAAGATACAGAATCCTCTTGGTGAAAGAACAAAAACGCCTGCAGCAGCCAATGATTGTGGAAACAATAAAACACAACCAGAGGCTACAGAATCCCATTTCATGGCCTGCAGGGGGATAGTTAACCTTGTGTATCAGAAACAGTCTCAACTGGTTTTCACTGTACCAGACACTGAGACAAGAGTGGATTCTCTCCCCATTAAAAAGAGGCTGGGGGGAAAGTGAAAATCGAGGACTTGTTGTCAGCACAGAAAAATGCCACCTGTCCCTGGTCATAGTCCAGACAAACCCAGACCCTGCTGGGGACCCGGCCCAGTGACACTGTGGTCTTAGGGAAAGTGAAGGCATGATAGTTTGACCCTCACGCTGCTGCTCCACAACCCAGATCTCCTCCTCAGGGTTAAAGCAGATCTGTCCCTTTCTACTCACAGACTCTCTGGCCACCCCCACAGTCCAGAATTGCCCATCCCCACACCTCCACCTCCCAGCAATGTCTCCCTGAGGTGAATCCCTCACAGCCCAGCATGCAGAACTAAGTGCCAGATCTCTCAGGCTTGTCAGGCAGATGCTGCCAGCAGGACGTCCCTTAGGATTTATGGGGCCCTACACAGTATTACTGAACTGGTGCCCCTGTGCCCAACGGCAGCCAGGGCTCGCAGTGTGGGGGCAGGGAGGGATGAGGCAGCAAAGGATACCGAGATGCCCAGCCTCACAGCGGCAGAGAGTCACAGCTCCCCGCAGAACCTCGTACCCATCTCCCTTACGCAGAATGTGCTGTGCCGGCGCATTCGGCTCTGTGACGACGGCCTCTGCCTAAAGAGACTGCAGCACGTGCTGGGTGTGTGGGAGCCGACCTGCTCTTACTTGCTGTCATGGGAAGTGGGTGAAGCTGCCCCTTGGGGAGGTCAGCTCCCCAGCCCACCTCTTCTGCCTGTGGCCCCGCTCTTACTCCACTCCTGCTCCACTCCAGGCCCTGCCCCACTCCACCCAGGCCCCACCCTCTCCCCACTGTCTCCTTCCTCTCTTCCCTCCTGCACCCTTCCAGCCAAATCCATGAACCCAAATGATGCAAATGACATTTGAAAAAAACACTCTTCTGCAATTTCTTTCTAAAGAAAATGGAGCATGTTTTCCACTGCGTGCCACATAGTGAAGACTGGACATGCAGAAGGTACCTAATTAAAAGCACTAAACTTGGGAATAAAAAATGTCAGTCACAGGTTTTTTGATATGCCCTGAAGTTTGTCAGAGATTTATTTGCAAAAACTCCACGGCTGGAGCACCCATGGGGAAAAATTGGTGGGTGCTCTGCACCCACTGGCAGCTCCTCGACCCACCCCTCCGCCTCAGCTCGCCTCTGCCTCCTCCGTAAGTGCGCCACGTGCCTGCTTTTACCCCCCAGCTGTTTCATGCAGCAAGCGCTGGGAGGGAGGGGGAACATGATGCTCTCAGGGAAGAGGTGGGGCTGGGGCAGGGATTTGGGGAGGGGTCCAAAAGGGGCAGGGAGGGGGTGGAGTTGGGGCAGGGACTTCGGGGAAGGTGTTGGAATGGGGGTGGGGCAGGGGTGGATTCGGGGCGGGCAGGCACGAGTACCCAGCGGCGCCGAGGAAAGTTGGCACCTATGGTAAGGGCGAGTCATCTGTCCTGCTGAATACAACATTAAATATTATGGAATACATGATGCAGCTCTTCTCTGTTTTACATTTTCTTAATCAGTATTTCTAAGCTGATTTTATATTTTAAATGTACTCGTAAGCCTTCATAAAGTAATCATTCCAGATTACTACATATTTAACACACTGACACAAAGACATTATTTTAAATTAATCAGTCACAGAAGTTTAATGTGTTCATAACAATGTTCATTGCTTTTAGAAAAAGGGAACAGTAATTTACTTTGTGTGATCTCCATAACAAAAGGTAGCTATTTGTTCTTTTACATTGCAATCCACCTATACTTAAAAATATGTTTCCACAAGAAATTTTAGGTCATAAAAAGGATATTGGATCTTACCGAAGGTTACTTGATCATTTTGTCTGAAGGGGTTCTCTTAAAACTACGTTCCATCAAATAAGTCAGACGTAAAGAAAGAGGAAACTCATTTGTGCCAGCTAATCCTGGACAGAGAAAAAGGGTGTTTGTCCCTTTAAGGGCTTTCTTCACAACAGGGAGAGAAAGAGACAAAAAGGATATCTGGACAACAGGCCAGAAGAACACTATAGGGAAGCAAGCCTTCCTTCGTGTAGTATAAGTCATATTAAAATTCAAATGATGATTATTTTAATTTAATAGAGGGGTATTGAATTGATTTTATTTAAAAACGATATTCTGAAGATCCAAGCATTTAAGGCTAAAGATGATGTGCATCTAAAAATCATTATTCAAGGATTTTTTAGAGATGTAGGTATAAATATCACTATCTTTACTATACTCGAGATGAGTTAGTTTAAAGGCATCTTTCAGAACTAAGGTCTGTAGACTGACATGTTCTGAGTAAACTCACTTTGAGTCTAGACACTATAGCGCAGGGTTTTGCAGCAGCGTGTCAGGTATATACAGGCTGAGTCCGCTAAACAGCATGTGATACGGGCAGCCAGCTGCAGATGTTCACACTGAAGCAACAGTATGAGTGTGTCCACACACTAGCCAAGCCGCTGTTGTGAGTGGTGCATTGTGGGCAGCGTATTCCACACGAGCACCTGTCCGCATTCGTCACTTTGTGCTGTGGGAAGGGGAGCGGAAGGGTGCGGGTCATTCCGCTTCCTTTCCAACGACCGTGCTGCACGGGGAATCGGACCCCACGCTAAGAGGAGCCCCTGGCACCGTCTAGGCACCTTTTTTAATTTTTTTTTTTTAAACTTACCCTGTCCCCAGCTGCGGTCTGGCTCCATGGTCCCTAAGCTTTCGTTGTGAGAGGAAGCGCCTGCGGGCACAGCCCACAGTGGGTGGCCACACGGCCCGCCAATAGCAGCGCGGTCGATGTTAGCCCCCGCTCTCTTCGCTAGAGCCAGCCACGGCTGAGGGGCTCTGCGGCGCATCCGGCCGGGGCTGGCAGGGCCATGAGAGACGGGGCGGCGGGCTTGTTACGCGCTCCAGCCGCGGGAGAGCGCGAATCGGCGGAGCTTGGCCGCTCTGACCGGGGGCTCCAGCCGGAGAGTTGGATCGCGGAGCTTGCCTGCGCTCTGACACGGGGGCTACCAGCCGGACGTGGCAAGGCCCGGCTCACCCGTCTTGGAGCTCGCGGCTAAGCAACGGCAAGGCCCGCAGCGTCACGGCCGAGCGGCGGGCAAGCCCCGCTCTCGCATCGGGGAGCTCAGGCTGTGAGAGCGGCGGGCAAGGACCCACAACGCTCGAGGCCGACGCGCGTGCCAAGCCCCGCTTACCTATGCTCGCGAGCTCCTCGGGCCCTTTAGTAGTGCCCCCCTAGCCCTGCGCAGTGAGGGAGGTATTTAAAGTCGCTGGGGCATCCAGCGTGCCTGAGCTGGCCACCCTAGGTCCGGTCCGTCAAATTAGCCCCGGAGCCCCGGCCTCCTCTTCGCTATTCGGCCGCAGGCGCTAGCCCGCAGCCTATTTTGAACAGACGGTCCTCCGCAGTAGAAGGGGGTTTGGGAGACTACATTAAAAGGGCTGGGGTTCCAGATGCCTTCTGCTTGGCACCCGGCCATGACCTGCCCACCCAGTCCGGCCCCCTACGTGCCCTAAACAGCCACCTCTGCCAACACCTGTCCTGTCTCCAGCCAACCCTGCCACACCCCCTGCAGCCCTGCCAAAGCTCAGCCAGCCCCCCCACACTGCTGCCCCGCACCAGCTCTGCAACACTCTGCCGCAGCCCGCACCCCACTGCCCCTGTTTCCACCAACCACTCAGACTAGTAGGCGCGAGTAAGGCCCCCCACTGCCTGAAGCTCACCTCGCTCCATCACCCCTGTTCCAACCAGGCTTCTCCATCAAATTAAAAGATTATTTCATCCCTTGCCTGCTGCAGCCAGCCCTACCTCCAAGTCAGCCCCTGCCTGCCTTCAGGCCAGCCCCATGTCCACTGCTGCCCTGCAGTTCCGAGGGATTAACCTGCAGGGGAGCGCTGGGAGACCAACCATGTATATTAATGATGCCTGTTTCAATCAACAGCATATATGATGCAATGTATAAATTTTTATTATGTCATATAGTTATGGAAAAAGTAAAATATATACATGAAGAAATGAGAGGCTGTTTTTTTTCCCCCTTTTTTTTTTTTAAGTCATCCCTGCCGATTCTGTGCTTCTCTTGGGTATCAATTCCTTTCTGCTGGCAGCCTTCTCCTTAAGTCTTGGGCAGCCTGTTGCCTTTTTCATGTTTCCTTGATCCTGCTCCATCTGCAACTTTTTATTTTCTGTGGAATACAGATTCCATCTGCTTCCACCATCTCTTTCTTAGTCTTTCCTTGGTTTTTTTTCTTTAAGCTTTTCCGCGTCTATGCCCTAGTTTCCAGAAGTCTGCACGTGAGAATGAGCAGTATTCAAGGTCACTTTAAAGAAAAACACAGAAGATAAACTTGTTAATAAAGAGCCGCACGTTTGTTAAGATTTTTGTAGCAGTCATTTACACATTCTGCGCATAGCACAGAGAGCCGCGAGAGGCTGCAGGATTAGGGAGATGCGAAGCTTCCCACCACCACGCGGCCTCAAGTAGAAAGGGGGGGCTGCCAAGAATCGCGAACTTGTCACACTTGGGTAAAGGGGTGGGGGTGGGGTTTGCTTCACTGTGGAACCATGGGTTTCTGTGACTTGTGAAAAGCAAGAGCAGCTACATGGAAATAACACGAACCTACACCCACATCTGCCACAGCAGCTACTCTAGAGCCATCTTGCACAGCAGCTCACCTGGGAAGGGGTGGGGAGTGGGGGTTGCTTCACTCTGGAAGCCATGGGAGTTTCCTGTTGGCTTGTGGAAAGGCAAAGCAGCTACAAGGAAATCAATGGGCTATTCCACATCTAGGCATGCTTGGCAGGCAGCATACCACCTTGCTCCAAAATTTGCATCCTTATAATAAGCTTCTTACCGGTAAAATGGCTCCTCTTACTGCGTATGAGTCCTCAACTACCAGTCCAGCAGCTGCGACTGGACAGCTCTTCTGGCTGGAAACATCAACGCTGGCGCTACCAGCATGCATGACTGCGACTGAGAGTCTCGCAAACACTCAGTGGAGCGCCTCCCTCTTGGGTTCCTCTCAACTCCCCCTCCTCTCCATGGCTCTAGAGGGGCCAGGGAGTCAGTGGAAATGCAAAGCGATGACAGAGAGGCTGACAAGGAAGCGTAGATGAGTCCAATACCCTGGAGGCCAATAAAAACCTGGTGATGTCACACCCTGATGACCAGCGCTGCATCACCAGCGCTGGTCTCGCTACACCGGAAGCAGACCCAGGTGTACAGCCAGCGCTGCAAACAGGGAGTTGCAGCGCTGGCTGAGCTTTTAAGTGTAGACACCTGCTAAGTTGCAGCGCTGTAACCCCCTCGCCAGTGCTGCAACTTGCAAGTGTAGCCAAGCCCTCAGATATAATGTTTTCACCCATCTAGCCAAAAGGCCAAGAAGCGATACAATTATGCACAACTGTTTTTGTCAGTAAATCCAGAAACTAACAGTACATACCAGGGGGTTAGCAAATGCCTGTTAAATGGCTTCATTACCACTTGAATGGCTGTTTAACAGTTTCAATGTTGTGATAATTGGTCTGGCAGGCTAGAGGCCTTTTCAGTTTTAAGGCTTTTTCTACACTACACAGCTTTTGGAACACGGCCATGCTGACATGGTCGTGTTGCTAAGAGCCGGGCAGCCTAAACCCTGTTTGTCAGCACTCTTGCAGACAAAATACTTCCACCTGCTACGAGCAGGGTTCTTGTTGTGGACAGGAGAGCGCGCCTGCAGACAAGGAGCCATTTACACTGGCACTTGCCAAGGCAAAACTTTTTGTCTAGGGGGAGGGAAGGGGAGGCTTCTTTAAGCACCTATGAACGACAAAATGTTTGCCCTTCAATTGGCAGAGTAGACAAAGCCTAAGATACTAGATCACCCCCAGAGGAAGACTCACCAGGCTGCAGCAGTCAGCTGTGGTGGGAGCCTGCAGGAAGGGTCAGAACAGGGATAGGAAGAGGAGGACGGTGGACACTAAGACCCAGGGGTGCCCCAAATATTGGGGGGCCTTACACAGCTGTGCATGTTGCGTATGGCCCGGATACCTAAGGGCGGCCCTAGCTCCCGTGTGTTTCGCCATCTCAAACTTTTCTGAACCGCAGAAAGATAGGAACAGGGAGGAACCGTGGCTGGATCCAGAGTCACATTCACTGTGGGGGGGAGAGAGTCAGAGAGTTAGGGGCACAGCTCAGCCCTGGGGAGGGTGGGACCATTTCTCACATTCCCCAGCAGCCTTGTTCTGGCTGGGTCCCAAGGAGCTGCCTCTGTGCTGGGGCTGAGCCAGGATTTCACAAGGGCTCCTTCCTCCCAGGCCCTAGAGGTGCCACAATTGCTACAGTTTTGGCTGCGTCTCCCTGCTCCCCCTGCTGGATGATGCCCCTTCATGCCCCTGGATGATGCCCCTTCGGTCCCACTCCAGGCTCAGCAGGGCAGGCAGGCAGCTGAGCCTGGAGTGGGACCGAAGGGGCATCAGCCTCAGCTGTTGGGGAGACAACCGCAGTCAGCAAGAATCAAGGAGGCAGCAGAGAGAGGAGCACACACCCTAGTCCAGGTGGGGCGGGGGGAGGAGGTAGCAGCCCTGGGTGGAAAGAGGGGGGCCCCCAGCCCATGGGGAATAGACAAGAAGGAGGCAGCACCAGGGGAGACCTCCCAAAGATAGAGAGGATGGAGGGGCCACGTTGGCAACACTAGAGCCCAGGGGGAAGGGAGAGGTGGAACCTACAGGGAGAGACAGAGAAGGGGGTGATGTCTTACGGGGACACCGAGGAGAGTCAGACCAGGCACCGACCCCCTCAGCATAACAGAGGAGTCAGAGCCCTCACTCAGGCAGTGCACTGCACAGCAATTAAGGAGTTAATAATAGATTGGAGTGCTCCAGCCCCATCCCCTGCAATGCTCACTCTATGGAAGGGGGCCTCTGTTTTGTTCAATCTCAGAAGATTCTTCCTCAAATGAATCCTCCACCACAAACGTAAACTGTCCTTTTCTCTCAATCCATCTAAAACCCCACCCATTCCACTACCCCCTTTTGCCAGAGGTCCACTTACTTGCTGTCTGCAGTTCAAACATCAGAGCGTCTAGGGAGGAGAGGGAGAGAAAGAGATTACATGGTATCAAAATTAGGTTTCATGCAGGATTTTTACAATTAATCAGAACAACTGAGCTTTAGTTCTAGGCCATGAACAGAGGTAAAATGGCAGGGAGACCCAGAGAGAGAAATACAGAGAGACACATGGTGGAAAATGTGCCCATATGGAGATGGGCCAGTATCAGGCTTATGGACCCTTTCTGCACTAATAACATGGTTATAAACATGGCATAAGTGGCATTTAGTGTTTCTTGCCTTTCCACAAGAGAAAAGTCCTTGACAGGTCAGACCAGAATGAAACAGACTCAGGAAGAGAAGATGGAGCCCTTTGCATTAGCACAGAATTTATCTCAACCAAGGTCTTTGCAGTCCTCAAGAATTAGGGCAAACAAGGTGACAATGAATCACATTCAGACTATGCTTGTTTTTGCATAAATATCTTGTGTCTTGAAAAAAATTGCTTAGTTAATTCAAGACTTTGTCTATATTTCTTCCATGTTCTTATATTGGGTTTTAGATTCGCAGCTAATTGGACACAGCCCGTTTCCTCCAACATTCACAGAGATCAGACTCCACTTTCCTTTTTCAATCCCTGCTCAGTACCTTGGAATTTCTTCAGAGTCTCCTTTAATACAATGTTTTTCTGGGTAAAATCATCAAGTCTCTTTGCCAGATCAGGAGAAATCGCCACTGGCTGCTGGAATTTCCCCTGCTGGCACCTGGAGAGAAACAGAATTCTCTAACTGATTGATTGTAAATCATGGGTTTATCCTCATTTCAGATCGGTTTCATGCCAGTGAAAGCTGCTGGACTGCGGGGCCTGGAGGCTGGATTGTTCTATATATCCTGGCCTCAGAGCAGATACCACTCAGGCAATGGCAGCACAAGCTTCACCCGCAGCAGCCCAGTTTGTTTCCAGCATGACCTGGCGAGAGATGACATTGAGGGGAAGTGGAGCAGGCAGATGGGCCAACAAGCTGCACTGACTCTGCTAAGCTTTTTAGCGTGCACACCTGCCCAGTCAGAAATGGATGGAGACCACTAACCCCAAATCACCTCACACAGGGCGCCAAACAGACACAAGCTGGACATATTTGACTACTGCTGCTCTGGAAGCATCCATATTGCCATTCCCCAGGACACAAGAGATTTAATGGACCTGTTAACTTGCCCTCATGCTTCCTCATCTCAGCGTCTTGAATAAAAAGCATCAGTCCCAGGAGTTTCTGGAAATTTCCACTACATGCATCCAACGAAGTGGTTATTCACCCACGAAACCTCACGCTCCAACACGTCTGTTAGTCTATAAGGTGCCACAGGACTCTGCTGCAATCCCAGGAGTAAAGTCAGCAGAGGGGAGATTTGGATCTGAGGGGTGACCCTGCCCCACACAGTTGGCCATGGTGCCCTGAAGAGATGTGGGCCTCAAATGGGGTTCAAGCCCCTCCCCTGCATAGTGACATCTCCCTGAGAGTGAGATGGAGCCACATACCTACTCAAGGTGCTTCTGACGTCCTAGAGTGGGGGAGACAGAGGAAAAAGAGCTCAGTTACAAATGATATAGAAGCTGTTGAAACCCCTAATCAAATTATTAATAATGAAAAGAGAATAATAAAACAGAAGCAAGTGGAAGTGATCATAAACCAGAGAATTCACATTTTAACAGTACAGTTCCTAACAATAAGATGAGGTAACATTAAGCGAGAGCGAGAGAGGATTCCTGTTTAAAAACTAGAAACAGTGAATTTCATTGTAGTTTTAGGATTCTGCACTCCAAGCCACATGGGTCTCCCCGTTCATCCATTTCCCAAATATCTCCAAGGCTCTGAGGTCTCACCTGCAGGAATTCACTTGCTGGCTGCTGGCACTTCCCCTCCATTTCGCTGATCAGCTCGCTGAGACGGGAAATCTCCACAGAGAGTTTGGTGATATTTTCATCCTGCAGCTTCACAATCTCCTTCTCCAGCTCTCCCAACCAGGCCAGCAGGAGTCACTCTTCTTCCTCCAGAAACTGGTGCAGCTGCTTAAACTGAGACACAATTTTCTCTCTCTCAACTTCAGTCTTTCCCTGTAAAGAAGAGAGACAAACAGGGAAAACGCACATCATGGACACACCGACAGGCAGGGGAGATTTCACACAGCCCTGTGTCAGCAGGAGGGGGAATTTCATTGCAATCTCTAAGTATTCAGCACCTCAAAAACAGACAGAAACTTTCCCCATTTGACCAGAGAGAAGATTTTCCTAGAAAGTCCCAACTTGCCCTAAATTTCCTTCCCATCTGACATGGTTTCTTTCTGTTGTGATCAGTGACCTCGGACAATCTCAGTCCTGCCAGCAGTAGAAAGGGCAGGACTCCAAAGTACACAAGCACAGACTCCTGAGAGAGACTGAATGGGGTAAAGAAAAGACAAATAAAATAAGAAAACAGACCAAAACTCCCAAGTTTCAATGAAGAAGCTCCTGATATTCACATGCCCTGGAAGGATGCTCAGCCGCACCTCTGGAGAGACGTGAGAATTCAGTGCCTAAAAGCTAATTGTGTTAGTGCAGAGCTCAGGATCTCTCATGCAGCCCCAGGCCATAAACTTGTAGCATGAAATCAAGAATGAAGCGAAGACAAACACAGCTCTGAAATCAAGGGAATGCAGGGTTAAGGTTGTGCCTCCCACAGCACACTGCCACCCAGTCTTAACTCTGCCCCCTTTCCACAGCTGCCTTCTACCACTCCTCACTCTGGTTTGAGGTGTAACTGTCTCCTGGAGCGTGCTCACATCACTTTCCCAAGTGCATATCCGAGATGTAGGCGTATTTACAGAGACTGAAAGACATTCTAATAAGATCTAAGATGCTGCTTCCCTGGTGTGGCCCAATCCAATCAGACCCAGATCAGTTTGGGGCTGATCCGTGCTATGATCTCAGCCATAGGCGGGCTCAGAAAAGTTATCAGAATGGGAGACAAATTGAATGTCTGGTTCTTTTCCTCTGAGCCCTTCACCTCTGCATCCCATTGGCCACATGACTCTGATTCAGTCCAATAACCTGTCTCAGGCCCGGATGGGGCACAGTGATTTCCCAGGACAACGTCAGGATGCAGTTGGGTTTTAGAGCCCTGTGAAACCATCAGCGCTTAGCAGGAGAGCTTAGCTGTCACTCAGCTATTGCCTCTCTAGTGCTCACCTATAATAGAGAGAGAGAGAGACCAGGGGTTGAGGTGATATCTTTGACTGGAGCGACTTCCGTCGGAGAGAGAGAGAGAAGCTTTTGAGCCACGCAGAGGTTTCCAGCCCAGACTTGAAGAACTCTGGGCAGTGTGCAAGCTTGTCCCTCTCACCAACAGAAATCGGTGTAATCAAAGGTCTCACCTCTCCCCCTTGTCTCTCCAATATCCTGGGACCGACACAGCTTCAACTGCACCTTATAGCGCAGGGGTGGGCAAACTTTTTGGCCAACGGCCACATCTGGGTGGGGAAATTGCATGCAGGGTCATGAATGTAGGGCTGAGGCAAGGGGTTGGGGTGCGGGAGGGCACGCAGGGTGTGGGCGGGGTTGCAGTGTGCAGGAAGGGGCTCAGAGCAAGGGATTGGGGCTCAGGAGGGGTGCGGGGTGTACAAGGTGGCTCAGGGCAGGGGGTTGGGGTAAAGGCGGGAGTGCAGAGTGCAGGAGGGGGCTCAGGGCAGGGGGTTGGGGTTCGGGTTCCAGCCCGATGCCACTTACTTGGAGCAGCTCCGGGGTGGCAGTGGCAAGCACCGATGCCAGGGCAGGAAGCGGCTGGCACCACATCCCTGCACCCCCTGGAGGGGGGGGGGAAGAGGGCTCCGCATGCTGCCCTCACCTGCAGGTACCTCCCCTGAAGCTCCTATTGGCAGCGGTTCCCTGTTCCTGGCCAATGGGAGCTGCAGGTGGCAGTGCCCGCAGGCGAAGGCAGTACACGGAGCCCTCTGCCCCCCCGCCCTCCACACACACACACTGGCCGCAGGGACGTGGTCCCCCAGGCCAGATCCAAAGCCCTGATGGGCCGAATCCAGCCCGAGGGCCGGTTTGCCCACCCCTGGCATACAGCGAAACAGACAGCGTGTGCAGACACAGACAAAGATCAAGCCTGAAGCCGAGCCGAGCAGGCCTCTCTGATAGCTGGGGATGGACCATGAACGCAGCCTTGGCGCTGCCAGAGCAGCAGGGAGGAAGTCGGGTCATGACCCCACATCCCCTCCATCATGGGCGGAGGGGAGCACAGGCTGCACCTGCTGCTGGATTCAATCAGCATCTGCCCTGTCTCAAGCTGCCCAGAGCTCTTGGGGAATCTGTCCTAGCCCCAGAGCCAGGCAAGGAGTCCCAGTCCCACTCCAGCCCATAGAGGGGAAGAGACACACACACACAATCCCAAACGAGAAGCACACGGCCCCAGAGATGCACAATCCTTCCACACATTCATCTCCATGACCCTCCTGGGTAACAACACTGGGCTCCTACCAGGTACTGCGAGCTGCTCTTCTCTCCGGTCAGTTTCCATCCCAGGAGCTTTTCTCTCTCTTTTTTCAGAGCCTGCAGTCGGGTCTGAAATTGTTCCTGGGCAAAGACAAATGGGAGGAGCAAGGGGGTGTTAATTTTTTTTTCTTTTGGAGCTTGAGAAGCAATGATTTCCTCCTCTCCCCCTGCAATAATGTTGCTGCAGGGATTTACATGTCTAGCTTATTTACAGCAGCAGGCCAGGAGAGCACCCACATGGCAACTCACAGACCAGGCCAGGGATGCTGCAGGATCTGGGGAAAAACAGCAGGTAGCAAAGGAGAGCTAGTTCATTCTGACACCTGGGGGCCAAGAGCACAAACTGGGTTTCATCATCTGTCCACCAGTCAGGAGCTCTGACTACACCACTGCCTCACCGCACATCCCTCAAAATCTTTTTAGGACCAAGAACCAAGTTATTTCTCTGTTGGTTTGAAATGAGTGAAGCAGAGGGTGGGAGGATAAATTCCCAGAGTCTGATTGAAACTTTTCAAAGATCTCAGGATTTTAGAATAGTGGGGGCTGGCAGTGCTGGCTCCGGTGTGTCCCACTCAGCAGGAACATGGGTTGGAACAGAAATATTAGTTCAGGAAAAGGGCATCACAAGAGAATGAATATTTTTCCCCACTCACACCTGGAAATTCGTCCTCAAGTAAGAGCAGAGATCCATGCGTAACATTCTAAATCTTTATCATAACACTGCAGTTAGCAAAAAAAAAAACAACCCATCCTTTATGACAGGAGGACATAGGAGTCCTGTGACACTAGAAGGAAACCCAAACATTGGAAGTCTGGGAACCCCCGGTTATGGCCGCAGGCTACATGTTTTCTGCATGAGCACCTGTACTTTGGGCCTGGAAATAGATCTGAAAAACCCTTAGGTGCAGATACTGATGCTGGGCAGAGATTTCCTACCTTGTACTCCTGGGCAGCCTCCTCTATGGGAACCACTGTGTGAGATCTGTGAGCCTTGGATTTATCACACACCACACAGATGGGGGTTTGATCCTCCTCACAAAAGAGTTTCAGAGCCTCCTGGTGCTGCTCACACACTGTCTCTCCCTTAGGCTCTGTCACCACCTGGAACCTCAGTCCTTTCACTAACTCCACCACGTTCCCCAGCTGTCTGTTGGGCCGCAGGTTTCTCTGCTGGGCAGTTTCTCTGCACTGGGGGCAGGAGAAGTTTGGCACCGACTCCCCCCAGCACTGGTTGATGCAGGCCCAGCAGAAGTTGTGCCCACACTCAATAGTCACCGGGTCTGTGAAATACTCCAGGCAGATGGGACAAGAAAGTTCATCCCGGAGACTTTCCGCAGGGCTCTCTGCAGCCATGGCTTTTGACGGGAAGGGTAACAGAAAGTTACTTTCAATTTCCAGCTGTCTGGGTCAGAAATTGGGTGTCTCCCTTCCTGGCTCTGTCTCATTGGCTGAGCTAAAATCAGCTGTGTCTGTGAGTTCTCCCAGCCCCTGGGGGCTCTGATGAGAAAGGTGACCCTCTCTCTGCTGGAAAGAGTGCTCAGGGGAAAAAGCAGAGTCAGGTTAGGGGGAATGTCACTGGTTTCAAAAAAGTGAACAGTTGACTTGAATTCTATTATTTGACTCCCAAATCCACACACCCCTTTGTTGGGCGGGGCTTTGTTCATTGCAACAGATCTGATTTCTCAGTGTTGGGATGCTCTCCTAATAGGGCCGTCTCAAGGTTTTCTGCAGCACCAAGCAAAGAAAATTTTGGTTCTCCCCTAGCCCTGGGCTTCCGCTTCTCGCCCACCGATGCCCCCCCTGCTGCCCCAGCACTGGGCTCCCCCTGCAAAGTGACCTCCTTGTTCACCGCAGCAATCCCCATTTACACTTGCGGTGGGGATCAAACAGTTTCTCTTATTTTTATTTCACTTTCGTATAAATCTCGCCCCCCGTCCACCGCAACCCCATCTTTAGTGCTCCAAATGCACATGGAAGGCATAGGGACTAACCCTCAAACCTTGTACCCGGAAAGGGATGGGGATCTAGTAAAGAGGGTTCAGGCACAGGAGCGGACGTGGGGGTGCTTGGGGGCTCTACACTGGCAGAGAAGCGGGTGTGATGTACTCATGGAGGAGGATAGTGGGTATCAGGAGGGATGCGGTAGGAGGCGAGCGTGGGGGTGTTGGAGAGGGGTGAGTTGTGGGAAGCAGCAGAGTCTGGGAGATTTCTTCTTTGCTTCTCTGCTATGAGCAGGAAGAAAAGGGAGCTGGGGAAAGTCACAGCGGGGGAGGGTGTTAGATAAGTCTCTGCAAGCCCTGTGGGGAGCCACTTTCCATACAAGGAATAGGAAGAACTCCCAAAGTCAGCATCTGATCTCCCGAGCTTGGGGGGTGGGGGGGACAGATGGTGCCTAGCCCCAGCTCGCAGCCAGCCACATGCTAGAATGCCCTGCACAAGGCAACCTCGTAGGCCAGGCTCCGAACTGGTCCGGGTTTGCTCCGCAACATACTTTGTGTTTTGTTTTATTGACTGGCCCTGTGCTGGAGCCGAGGCAACCTGGGAACTGGAATGCAGAATCAAGTGAGACTCCGGCTCGCCGCCTGGTTCGAAAGCCTTTCCGGGCTTGTCACTAGCGGCCCTCTGGGCATGAGCGGCTGGGTCTCTGCACCTCCCCAGTGGCCCCCTAGGCATGTGTGGCTGGCTGTCTGCACCTCCTGAGCGGCCCCCTGGGTCTGATTCTCCCAGGCAGGCCCTGGAGCCGAGCATGGGCTGCGGCAGCGGGCGAGATGGGCTCCCGGAGTGTTTGAGGAGCCGGGGAGGGAGGGAAGCAGGGCCTGGGATGCAGGGAGGATGGAGGGGTCTTGCTGCTCTGCTCTGAGTCTCCCCAGGGTGGCGCCGCATTTCCCCGCCCGAGTGGGCTGTGCAGGGCGCTGCCGGACTGGGCAGGGGCCACGGATCCCAGTTCTCGCGCTGACAGGGCGAGTGGCTCTGGCTTTTTGCCATCACAACCAAAAAAAAAAAAAGGGAGTGGGGGGAGGGGCACGAAGTGCTACCCCTTTGAAAGTGCCGCCCCAAGCACATGCTTGGAATGCTGGTGCCTACAGCCGGCCCTGCCACTAGTGAGTATCTGAGTTAAATTTAAGCCCCAATCCTGGAGGCTCCCTCCACACTGCCACCTGGCTGGCTTTGGGCCTTGACAGTGGAGTTTCCCAGGTTCAGATCTGACCCCACTCCACTTCCCCCAGAGGATTTACCCAGACCAGTTACTGCAGGGTAAAGCTTGTCTTCATTAGGCTTTAAATGCAGCTTAAGAATGCATCATTTTTTACCCCCGGAGTGAAGAAGAGGCTTCTGGGGGTGGCGCTAGGAGAAAGAGCTTAGTTTGATTCTTTTCCTTCATTTCAGTATTTTCATTGCTAACTTTTGTTTGCTTCTCTTCTCTGGTTTCACTGGCATTTTGGTTTTTCTTTTGTCACTGAACCGATTATTTGAAAGGAATTTCTGATAGCCGATGGCTCTTCAATCTAGCAGAAAAAAAGACATAACAAGATCCAGTGGCCGGAAGATGAAACTGGACAAATTCAGATTAGAACTAAGATACAAATCTTTAATGGTGGTGATAAGTAACTGATGGAACAACCCTCCTAGGAATACAGCAAATTCTCCATGCTTTGAGGCCTTTAAATCAGGCCCCAGAGCATGGGCTTGCATCCCTGACCATCTTGGCTAATAGCTATTGATGGACCTATTCATTAGCTCAGCCACAAGGTATGGGCTTGATGCAGAAATCACTAGGTAAATTGTACCACTCTGTTATGCGGGTCAGACTAGATTATCATAATCATTCCTTCTGGGCCTAAAATCTATTAATAATGGCAAAAAATGACTATTCTCCCTTTTAAAAAAAGGACAAGAAAACTTCAAATGTAGCCTGTGGATTAGAGATCAGTGAAATGTGGGATGCTTGAGGAGTCTGCAGTCTTCCGTAAGCTCATCATGATCCAAAAAATGGTCTGACACGGTGTGATAAAGTTCTGACAGGCTCCATTTTTAACGTATAAGCCAACTAACTGATTTGTTTGTAAATTCTCAGAACATGCATTCTCTATTCGAAGAATAAATGTTTCAGTCTTGGGGAGGATATGCTAAGCTCTCTAGTTTATTATGTGCCTTTATCTTGATAGCATATGAGCATCTGACCCAGCCAGGCTTGCACATTTAGATGCAGCATATCACTGAGAAGGAGCAAGGGGCTGCTGTAGCTCCCATTCAGTGTAACTCATCTCAGTGGTTACAAAGACACCAGCAAAAAAAGCATTCCCAATTTATAAAAGGGATTTGAGAGCTCCTGTTAATTTTCTCCACCATCTTCAGGTTGCCACTCCAGTCCCATCATCTCCTCTCCCCTCTCCCTGGGGTCCCCAACCACAATCCCATCGCTCAGGGAAATGTGGCCTGTACCACTGATATCAACTGGGTACGCTGAAACCTAATGATGGCATTGTTAATTATTTCACCCAACAGAAAAATGACAAACAAATCAATAACACACATACCCAGCCCCAAAAGAGCCTTTTTGAGCTATTGAGACACTTTAACACAGTCAATTTTGTGAATCCTGAAAAAGTCAAACCCATTTCCTTAAAAAAACTAAAACTTCAAACTTGGAAATGATTCATTTTCTCCCTTCTCTTCAGGTTCCTCCCTCTTTGGTCTTCTCTCCTCCTTTCGCTACCTCCCCCCACCTCCAATTGCTCTGAGAAATATGGACTCCCTCATGGAGTTCAGTGGGTTTTTAACTCAAACATAAAGATGGGTGTGGTTAGATGTTCAGCCACGTGTGTGTGCTCCCTGTGTGCTGCCCCACCTCTGCGCAGACAGCCGGCGCAGCAGACCTCAAGCGAACCACCTAATGACCACAAGATCCATTAAGGGATGAAGGCACCAGGCCAGGTTTATTGTCGACAAAGCACAGTAATGGCACCTGGCAGACTTTACGAAGATACGAAGACAAGTATGCCCGTGAAAATGGATGCAGTTCAGTGAATTGCGGGACTTTTCATTGCCCCCTCAGCTGGACCAAAACACTCTCTCAGAGATGCATCTTTATACCCTGATACAAACAAATTACGTACTGCCCCCTGACATAGTTAGTTACTGCCCCCTGACATAGCTAGTTATTACCCATTTCCTTGTACATACTGGTTTGATTAAAACATCTTTATTTATTACACTGTCATCCTGACCTTATCTTTTAGGAGGTATCAGTGTGTTCTTGTTATCCTTGGGGAATGTTTTGGTACCATCCTTGATATTGGGGATGTTCTGGTACCACTCCTCTGGAATGTGTTTGGGTGAGTACTCTGCAACTAGCACTTATATCTTAGGAATTTGTGTTTCTGCAATATTAGCCCTGTTCTTGCCAGATTCTGTGAGCTTGCAAGCAGGAAGAGAGTGATGTTTGCTCACAGCCTGACTTCTGCTAACTTTGCTTTATATGAGCAAAGCTTGCCCACTACTTTAGCTCAGGCCTCATACCAGGGCTTATATCTTAGGTTCTCTTCCTACTAAATTCGGCATTGTCAATGCTTTCACTGCTGCTCTTTTTCCGAAACCTCCAGCCACGCCAAACAGCATCTCATCCCACCCCAGGTGCCAATGGCCCAGATCAGTGGCCCCCAATGTGGTGCCCATGGGCACCATGGCGCCCGCCGGGGCATTTATATGCACCCACCTAGTGCTCAGCAGGGGAGAGAAGCCGCAACCCCGCACCTTAATGGGGACATAGAACTCAGGCTACGAGTGTGGTGTTCTCTGTTCCAAGCCGGTGCGGGGCCTGCGTAGTGCCCAGCAGGGGAGACAAGCTGCTGCCCCGTGCCTGACGGGGACAGAGAACTCCGGGGCTGCAGGCTGTGGGCGCCAGTGTTCTCTGTCCTTGCGGCTTCTCTCCGGCTTCTCTCTTCTCTCTGGATTCGTACATTATGTTATATTAAATATGATGGTTTTCGTATTATTTAATGTACAAATACAAAATAAGCCTTGAAAAATTGTTGGCGCCAGCCACACTCTTCTGAAAACACGAATGTGCTACTGGCCACAAAAAGGTTGGGGACCACTGGCCCAGATCCTCAAAGGTATTTAAGTGTGTAACTCCCATTGAAACAGACTCCTTTAAGGTCCTGTGCCAAAATCCCCAAATGTCCCCCATCCAGAAACTAAAACCTCCAGCTGCCCCACTTAAAAGACTCTCTCCAGTGGCTGCACATTCTCAGCACAAAGATGTTGGGATCCTGGAAACTGATCACCTGGGAATAGTGTAAAATAAATGCAATACAACATCTTGCTGCACTAATTGCACCATTTAAATCTATTTTAAAACGCCCTTTAAAATTCTCTGACGTTGCTGCAGACATTGCAATCTCCCCTAGAGGCTGCAGAATCACAGGTGGCTACAGGCAGCATTTCTTATTCCCTGACCTTGCAAATCCGTAGGCCTTCAGAATCATAAAGAATTGACAGACAAATGCCATTTGCTTTGCCTTCACGTCCAGCTCTCTGCCATTTTGACTGGCCAGAAATATGCTCTAGCCTCAGTGTCGTGGAGTCAGATGTTAGAGAAACCTATTTTATGGTAGTCACATGCATAGGCTCCAACTTTCATTTTTATGTTCCATCCCACTCTGCCCTGAAGCCCCACCCCCACTCTGCCCCTTCCCCCAAGGCCCCATCCTTGCTCTGCCTCTTCCCGCCCCCGATCCACCCACTGCCCGAAGCCCCCGCCTGCCCACCACTCACTGTTCTCCACCCTCCCTCCAACCTCTCCCCGAGCTGCCAAACAGCTGTCTGTTGGCACCGCCATCAGCTGTTTAGCAGCGCCTCCAATTAGCTGATATGGGGAACGGCCAAACAGCTGATTGGCTGCGCCACTGAACAGCTGTGGCTGATGGGTACTGAGCAGCCATTGTTTTTTTTCTGGGAGCACTCCATCCCCGGAGCACCCGTGGAGTCAGCCCCTATGGTCACATGGGACCATTCTCCTTTGCCCCTATCTCAGGGACACAGCCGAAGTGGGGATCCTACCAAAAAGAAAGGAAAGAGTCTCTCCCCGGTGAAAGAGGCCAGTGGGAAAATGAAGATCAGGAGCTTGTTGTCAACATCAAAAAATGCCACCCTCCCTCCTTCATAGTCCAGAGCCACCCGGATTCTCCTGGAGATCGTAGGCAGGGGCAGAATGGTCTCACCGGAGGTGTAAGCCCGGTACTGACTGCCCCAGTGACCCACAGCCCAGATCTCCTGCTCAGGGTAATTGCTCATCCGTCCCTTCCTCCTCACAGACTTCCTGGCCACCCCCACCGACCAGATTCCCCCAACGCCCACCTCCACCTCCCAGTAATGTCTGCCCGAGGTGAACCCCTCACAGCCCAGCACGGAGAGAACGGAATTGAATCGCTTGGGATTGTCGGGCAGATCCTGCGTCTCATGTCCCCGTTTCAAGCCTTTCCCGTCCGCAGACAGGACAAGCTGGGGATGAGCTGTGTCTGGATCCAGAGTCACATTCGCTGGGGAGAGAGAATCAGAGCGTTAGGGGCAGAGCTCTGCCCTGGGGGAGGAAGGGACCTTTTCTCGCACTCCCCAGCAGCCCCATCCCACCTGGGTCGCTCCCTGACTTTCTGGCTCTCTGTCCTGGCTCTCTGTCCTCTCCCAGGCTTGAGGGGTGCTCCTATATCTGTTGCTGTGGCTGCTTCTCTTTGCCTCCTCCCCTGCTGTGTCTCCCTGTGGGGGCTGCCCTATTGCCAGCATCAGGGACAGAGCAGGGAAGGCAGCAGAGCCTGGGAGCCACCAGCTGTGCCTTTTAGGGAGAGATGCCCCGTCCCCCACTAGCAAAAGGAATGAGGAAGCAGATCACAGCCCAAATTTCTATGCAGTGGGAAATTGGGGAAGGGGGGGTGGCACAACGCTGGGGAACAGCACCCAGCGCACTGCGGATTGGAAGAGAAATAGAGGACTCCAACCACTGGAGAGCTGCCTCCCAGCCCAGCTGGACGAGGAGAAAAGACAGCAGGCAGTGGTGTATCCCATAGGGCAAGCTTGCCAATATTCACTGTCTTGCCTTCACTATATTTAGCTGCTTTCATTATATTCAGCTTTAATGCAAGAAACCTACAGGCCCGTGTACTGTAAATCTGGGGTTCTCAGACTTCATTGCACTGCGACCCTGTTCTGACAACAAAAATTACGATATGACACCAAGAGGAGGACCTGAAGCCTGAGCCCATCCGAGCCCTGCTGCCTCGGCCCTCCATACCATTTCACAACTCCAGTGTGGTCCTCGGGCCAAAACGTTTGCCCGCCCCTGGCCTAACAGTTACATTTAGATGTTGGGAACTAAGGAGAGCTTGCTCAGTGGTACAATGTTCCAGTCAGTGCTACTGCAAGGAACATAAGAAGGAATAACCGCGAATCCACTGGAGCAAGGGGTGACAGTATGATCATGGGCTGAAATGGCTGTTACATGTTAACCCAGCGTTTCTCAAACTGGGGGTCCGCATGGGTACTTCGGGGGTCTGCCGGCCCCACTGATCAACTCCTCCCACTCTCTTTCTCAACTCTTCCCCCTCCCTCCCAGTGCCTCCTGCAAGCCAGGGAACAGCTTCTCAGCAGCATGCAGGAGGCTGTGGGAGGGAGGGTGAGGAGCAAGGAAGGGCTGCGCTCAGAGGAGGTGGGGAAAAGGAGGGGCAGGGGTGGAGCAGGGTTAAGAAGCGATGGAGCAGTGGTGGGGCCTTGGAGGAAGGAGTGGAGTGGGGTGGGGCCTGGGGTGAAGCACGGGGCTTAGGGGTCCTCAAAAATTTGTAAATCAAAATGGGGGTCCTCGGGTTGCTAAAGTTCGAGAACCGCTGTGTTAGCCCATAGATGCCAGAGACGGGGCTGGTCCTGATGTCCCTTATGACCAGGTCCTCAACCAAGGCTGAGTATGCAATTCTGGGAGCTTATGCGTCGAGTGATACCACAAATAACCCTGATCTATATGATCTCTACCTTGTTATGTGGCTTGGGTCTTTTCTAGCTTTCTCCATTATTTTCATAAAGGTATCTAAGTTTTTATTTTGCCCTCAGGGTATGTGTCCTTGTCATCCAACCTGAGACTCCCCACAAGACATCAAGCTCCATAGTGTTAGGTCTGATTCTGGGGGAAGACCCTTATCACATGCTGATTGATTGGCTGCCAATCCAAACATGATTAACCTCCCAAAGGATCAGGCAACAGTGGAGAAGTCCTAAAGAGCCAGGCTGAAGGGAGGATCATAAATGGAGACCCTGCAGCCCAGTGGGAAGAGAAAATGGGAGATCCAGGTGATTGAGGGAGAGAAGCAAGTGCCCCAGGGGGACACTGGGGCTGGGGGAGGATCAAGCCAACAGCACTGAGTCCCATTGAGTCAGTGGATTGCACTGCTGCCCCCGTCTCACTTCCATGCCTCATTTGTTGGGGTTAATATTGTAGGATTGTTAAGGGGTTAATATTGTAGGATTGTTAAGTTCCCTTCCCTTTTCCTATCCCCTCTCTTCCTCTGTTGCCAGGAAGCTGTTTTGTTTGATCTTGGAGGCTCTTCTGCCATTCAAGCCCGAGCTACAAATGCAAACCAGGAAATATCCCTGTAAAAACTCACCCTTTCTTCCTATGGTGTCCACTCCCCATGCTAGAGATCTCCCTGCCCCAGTCTGTAGTGCCAGAGCCAGAGTGTCTAGAGAGGAGAGATGTCATGCAGTCAGCATTATGCCCAGCTTTCCACTCTGAATTAAACAAGTCTGCTTAATGAGGGAAGGAAAACAGAGAGAGGGAAAGGGGCAGAGATATGGAGAGAAAAAATGTGTTTAGTCAAGCCAGACATACCTTAAACAGAACCAAGAATATCCCAGGAGCATTTTTATGTGACTATATCACTTGTTTTCTTGAAGGATCTCAGAACACCAATACATTCCTAGACTGAACATCAGAGAACCCAGCGCAGACTGCAGTTCTCATCGTCTGTTGGCCTGACCTACCAAGCTTTGATCAGCCCCACTGGTTGCTCCCTAGTGGTGAGGGGCTGGGCTGACCTAAGCCGGGAGACTCGATGTAAATTGTCACTTGCTGGGCAAACTAATGGGAGAGCTTGGCAGAGAGCCGAGAGTGGTCACATGAGAAGCTTTCCTTCTCCATGCGGGTTTCAAGACGGCCAGCGCTAGAACAGCAGCAGTGACCTACCACGGATGCGCCATGTTTTCTTGCCTGCCGGAAGCCAGAAGGGACTTCCTGTGCACGAAGTGCAAGGGGCTGTCTGTGCTGGAGGAATAGAACATTGTGATTTTGGAGATGGGGAAATGGAGGCACAGAGAACTGAATTGATTTTTCCAGGGTTGCTCAGCAAATGGGTGGAGGAGCTAGAACAAAACCCAGGTCTCCTGACTCCCAGCCCCCAGCTCTATCTCCTTGATCTGTTCCCTCTTTTTCTCTATTATTAAACCATTGTTTACTGGATCTCTTTCTCCGTTCATTCATAAGTAGGGTCCTACCAAATTCATGGTCTATTTTGGTCAATTACATAGTCATGGGATTTTAAAAATCATAAATTTCATTATTTCAGCTATTTAAATCTGAAATGTCATGGTGTTGTAACTGTAGGGGTCCTGACTCCTGACCCAAAAAGGAGTTGTGGGGGAGGTCACAAGGTTATTGTAGCAGCGGTTGCAGTACTGCTACCCTTACTTCTGTGCTGCTGCTGCTGGCCGCGGTGCTGCCTTCAGAGCTGGGCAGCTGAAGAGCGGTGGCTGCTGGCTGGGAACCCACCTCTGAAAGCAGCACCACCGCCAGCAGCAACACAGAAGTAAGGATGGCACAGTATGGTATTGCAACTCTTACTTCTGCGCTGCTGCCTTCAGAGCTGGGCCCTCAATCAGCAGCTGTCACTCTCCAGCCGCCCAGCTCTGAAGGCAGCAATGCAGAAGTAAGGGTGGCAATACCCTTAAAATAAACCCTGTGACATCCCTGCAACTCCCTTTGGTTCAAGACCCACAATTTGAGAAACACTGGTCTCCCTCATGAAATTTATATAGTACAGGGCAAAAGCACACAAAAGACCTGATTTCACAGGGGGAGACCAAATTTCACGGTCTGTGACGCATTTTTCATGGCCGTGAATTTGATAGGGCCCTATTCGTAAGCAGGATTCAGCCCCTTTTGGATCTGGCACTGCTCCCTTCACCTGGATCCCAAATTTCTCATGATGTAGGAGAAACAAGTAAATAAAATATTGAACTATATTCATGTTATTTATTTTCTGAATTCTCATAGGAAACTTCTTTAGCCCTCGACAGTTCCCACCGCCCCGTCCAGTGGTCCTCTACTGTACTTTTGCTGGGTTTTACATTGGCTGCTAAGTGGCCAGAGCTCTTTCCCTTTTACAGTGACAGAGACACATCTCGATTCTCTGCCTGCCTCCCCTTTTGGTACCTTTGAATTTCCTCAGTGTCTCCTTCAGAACAATATTTTTTTGAGAGAAATCACTGAGTCTCTTTTCCAGCTCAAGAGAAATCCCCGTGGGCTGCTGGAACATCTCGCACCTGGAGAGAGAAAACTCTCTGAAGTTAATTGTATTAATTACATTAATTACTCCTTATTATGCATTACTTAATTGCCTTTTAATATGAAGCTCGTGCCAGTCAATGCTGCTGTACTGGGGGCCATGGAGAATGGATTCCTCTGTGTGTCCTACCCTCACAGAAGGTGACACTGAAGCACCAGCTGTGCATGCTTCCCCCACAGTTATGATCCATCCTTAGGCCACAGAGACTATTAGGCCCAGATCCACAAAGGGATTTAGGCACCTGAGTCCCAGATTTAAGTGGCATTGCAACCCCTTTCATCTGCCACCTAACCCTGTAGGTGCCTAAGCTCACTCAACACCTACCTTTTAGCCAAAATGCACAGTCAACCTGTGGAATTCTTTGCCGGAAGATGTTGTGAAGGCCAAGACTATCACAGGGTTTGAAAAAGAACTAGATACATTCATGGAGGACAGGTCCATCAGTGGCTATTAGCCTGGCTGACAGAGATGGTGTCCCTTGGCTCTGTTTGCCAGAAGCTGGGAATGGGTGACAGGGGATGGATCACTTGATGATTCCTTGTTCTGTTCATTCCCTCTGGGGCACCTGGCATTGGACAATGTCAGGAGACAGGATACTGGGCTAGATGGGCCTTTGGTCTGACCCCGTGTGGCCGCTCTTATGTTCTAAAAATGCCCTGGGTACCTATGTTTCTGCTTCCGGGCACAGGCACTGTTACCTCCCAGTAGGTGTCTCCTGCCTATGCTGCAGTGTAATCTTCAAACCAGGAAGGTGTCCCCCCATCTATCTTGCCTGTAGAGGTACTGAGACAAGCCTAACGGCACACAAAATGGGTAACCTCTGGGGTACGGGATGTTCTGCTGTGGGTCTCGCAGTATCTCCTGTCGAGATCATTCAACCTTTCTATACATAATTCAATATAACTTAAGTCAGACAGAGAATGACTTGCCAGTCCCAGAGGGCACTCACCTGAGAGGTGGAAAACCTATGGTCAAATCTCATCATTGCAATGCCTTAGAAGATCCGGGCCTGTGTGTATGGGTAGGAAGGAAGTTGCATCATGGCCATTTCGGTCCATGTCCTCTCTGCTCTGATGGCCAGGATGTTCCCATGTCGCAAGTGATCTTTGCATTGTAGACCTCAAGCCCAAAAGCAACTGGAGTCAGACCAGTCCCTCCCCAGACACAGCTCACTCCACACAAAGGGTTCATCTGCACGGTTCTTTCAGCAGCGTATAGAGTGCACACAAGGGGAGGCCCCCTTAGCATGGTGTAAAGTGCAGTGTAGACAATGAGGCATGGCTTAGGAGAGTAAAGACACTCCCAAAGGGTGAGGGTGTACACGAGAACATACCTCACATGCTCTCTGCTCACCCAAGCCATGCCTCCCCGTCCACTCAGCGCTGTTTTCAGCAGAATAGCATCCCGCTGACTGCCTGCAGCTGGAGCCTTTGGCCGCTGCAGGAAAAAAGACTCCAGAAGTGGGGTAAGGCTCCGGCAATGGGAAAGGCAGCAGTTTCTCATTGTGCTGTGTAGCTACACACACCCCACATGCTACCACCAGTGGTGTGTAGTGTAGATGTAGCCAAAAAAAGAGTCAGCGTTGCTGGATTGTAACCAGTGCCCTAGAGATGAAAGGCCTTTTATTCCATCCCCAGCATCCTGACACAGCCAGTCCCTTAGAGGTGGAAGCAGTGCTTAATTTGTGCCAGGGCTTTCCAGGGCTTAGTGTCGGCACCTCTAGGCTTGGCAGTTCCTAGCCCCGGCACCTTTAGGTTGGCAGTTCATAGGCCGAGCATCTCTAGGCCTGGAAGTTCATAGTCCTGGCACCTCTGGGCCTGGCAGTTCAGTCCCGGCACCTCTGGGCCTGGCAGTTCACTGTCCTGGCACCTCTGGGCCTGGCAGTTCACAGTTCCGGCACCTCTAGGCCTGGCAGTTCACAGCCCCGGCACATCTGGGCCTGGTAGTTCACAGTCCTGGCACCTCTGGGCTTAGCAGTTTATAGCCCTGGCACCTCTGGGCCTCGCAGTTCATAACCCTGGCATCTCTGGGCCTGGCAGTTCATAGCCCCGGCAGCTCTGGGCTTGACACATCAGTTATGAAAGTAAAATATATGGCTCTTAATTGCCTGAGCCACGGCACTTCTTTCATTACAAAGTCAGCCCTGGGTGGAAGATATTTAAAACCACTAAATTAAACTTAACACTGGGAGAGTTGTGACTGTGCCTCCTACACCCTGCTGCTGTGCCCTGGGGTTTGAACATGACAAGAGAATGAGAGGCGAGGGGGAGTGAGACAGAGCCATGTACCTGCTCAGGGTGATCCTGATATCCTAGAGGGAGAGAAAGAGAGAAAGGAAGTTGATTGCACATGTGAAAAGCCAAAGATACCACCTGTGGGAAACGAGCTTTCACCCTTCAAGTTCCACAGCTTAAAGTCACAACCTATTTCTATATATTTATTAAAGCATTTAGATCACGGAGTTGGATTTTCCAAAACGGCCCCTAAATCGTCCCCTGGGGTTAGATGGCACGTTCTATTGGGCACAGAGAAACAATCCAGGGTGTTTTCAAAAGGCAAATGCTAATCAGGAAGATTAACATTTCCCACTCCAATCTCCACCTCCATCTCCGCAGCAGATTCCTGGGTTTGGTACATGTTATGTTGCCTTAGCAAAATGTTTAGCCTCCTACTTTGGAGGCTGGGATACAGGGTTCATTTGCTGGCTCTGCTGCAGCCTCTCTCTGTGCCTGGCACACTGGGGCCTCTGGAGGCTACTGCAATACAAACAGGAGGTTAAATATTCATGGGCTCATTGGGATTTGAACTTCCCTAGGACACTAGCTGAGTGCAGAGCTCTGGCAAGTAAAGTTGCCAAGCGGCTCTGACGCAGTCTGCATGCACAGGGCAGCCGTAGGCAGCATCTCAGAGAACTGGGAGAGCAGGCTACATACCAGGAATATTCCGCATCAGAGAGAATTTGGGGGGTAATTTTGGCATCATCCCCTGTGAAAATAGTTCAGGATACTGTGCAAAGGCAACTGAGGTGTCTCTAACAGAAGTGGGGAAAGGCTCTGGCCAGGGCCGGTGCAAGGATGTTTCGCGCTCTAGGGGAAACTTCCACTTTGTGCCCTCCCCCGTTCCCGAGCCCTGCGGCAGTTCCCTGCCCACCCCCCACTCCCGCCCTGAGGCGCCCCCTCCCGTGGCAGCTCCCCCCGTCCACCCTGAGGCACCCCCCTTGCAGCAGCTCCCTACACCCTCTCTGCCCTGAGGCGCCTCCCCCGGCCATGGCAGCTCCCCCCCCTCCCCCGGCCCGGGGAGCCGTGTGCCAGCTGCCTACCCCAGCTCGCCCCTACTCCGCCTCCTCCCCGAGCATGCTATGGCTGCTTCACTTCTTCCACCTACCAGGCTTGCGGCACCTAAGCTGATTTGCGCCGCAAGCTGGGTGGCGGGAGAAGTGAAGCAGCCACGGCGTGCTTGGGGAGGAGGCAGAGCAGGGGTGACCTGGGTCGGGGAGTTCCCCTGTGTGCTGCCCCCCCCTTACTTGCTGCAGGTGGCCTTCCCTGCGCCCCCCTGTCCCAGCTCCCTCCGCCTAAATGCCGGCGGCGACTATGGCGGCTGGATCGTCAGCCGTCCCGGTCGCCGCTGAAGAAAATGCCGCCCCCCAAATCCTAGTGCCCGTGGTCGCCTAATAGGTTGCACCGGCTGCCCTGGCTCTGGCAATGGGAGAGGCAGCGGGGAAAGGCTCCTGCAGCTGCCCACTGCTGGAGCCTACCTCCACAGAAAGGAAATTCACCTGCAGGAAATCACTCACTGGCTTCTGGCACTTCCCCTCCAGCTCACTGATCAGGCTATTAAGATGGGAAATGTCCATGGGAAATCTGGTGTTGGTTTCCTTTTGCCACTTCATAATCCTGTCCAACTCTTCCAGCCGGGCAAGCAGGAGGCACTCTTGTTCCTCCAGAAACTAGCGGAGCTGCTGAAATTCAAACCCAATTCTCTGCCTCTCCTTTTTGATCTTTTCCTGTTACAGACAGATAGAAATGGGGAATGGGCAGGTAAAGACCCAGTAGAGAGATCAGGGGTATTTCATACAGCCATGTGTCTGCCACAGGGAAATTTCTCACTACCCCAAAAAGTCATTTCAAGACTATTTTTTGAGACAAACTCCCTATGAATGAGAGAGAGATCTTCCTAAAACTTCCTTAGTCAGTCCTAATTTATGTTAATAGTGTACGATCTTTAGCATGGATTCATAGATTCCAAGGCCAGAAGAGACCATTGTGATCATCTAGTCCAGGGGTAGGCAACCTATGGCACAAGTGCCAAAGGCGGCACGCAAGCTGATTTTCAGTGGCACTCACACTGCTTGGGTCCTGGCCACCAGTCCAGGGCGCTCTGCATTTTAATTTAATTTTAAATGAAGCTTCTTAAACATTTAAAAAACCTTATTTACTTTACATACAACAATCATTTAGTTATAAATTATAGACTTATAGAAAGAGACCTTCTAAAAACATTCAAATATATTACAGGCACGCAAAACCTTAAATTCGAGTGAATAAATGAAGACTCAGCACACCGCTTCTGAAAGGTTGCCGACCCCTGATCTAATCTGACCTCCTGTGTAACACAGGCTATAGGATTTTTCCGAAATTTTTTCTCTTTAATTAGAGCATATCTTTTTCTTTTATTTATTTATTTTTTTAAAATCTAGATTGAAAAATTGTCAGTGATTAAGAATCCGCCATGATTCCTGGTAATATTCCAGTGGTTAATTACTCGCACTGTTAGAAATATACGCCTTATTTCCAGTCTGAATTTGTCTAGCTTCAACTTCCAGCCAGGGGATGGTGGTATATTTTTGTCCGCTAGTTTCAAAGAGCTCATTATCAAACATTTGTTTCCCACATAGATGCTTGCACATCATGATCCAGTCACTTCTGAAGCCTTATTTATGTTAAGTTAAATAGATGGAGTTCCTTGCATCTATGACTAGAAGGCATGTTTTCTAGTCCATTGATCATTCTCATAGCTCTTCTCTGAACCCTCTCCAGTTTATCAACATCCTTTCTGAACTGAGGACACCAGAACTGGTCATGGGATTCCAGCAGCGGTTTCACCAGGACCAAATACACAGGTAAAATAACCTCTCTACCCCTACTCAAGAGTCCCATAGTTACGTATCCAAGGATCACATTTTGGCTACAGAGTTGCATGATTAGGTTGTTGTCATATCACTGGCCTAGTGAACTCCAGATTCATCTAGCAGCAGAAAGGGCAGCAGGAGGCAGGACTCAGGTTAACATTCTCTCTCTCTCTGGCTGCATCTACGCTGAAACCGCTACAGCGGCACAGTGGCAGCGCTGCAGCTGCACCTTGCTAATGCGTCAGTGTAGACACTCACTGCAGCAACAGGATAGGGTCTCACCAGAGGCAGATCAAGGTCTCCTGGGGCCCTGGGCCACAGCAAGTGAGGGGGCCTTGATGCCCAAACTGTGGCCCTACCCCACTCCTTCCGCCTGAAGTTCCACCCCCGTTCCGCCCCTTCAACCTGCGACCCCACCCATGGCCCCAACCTGTTCCGCCCCTTCCCCTGTGGCCCTGCCCTCATTCAACATATGGTCCCACCCTTGTTCTGACCCTTTCTCCGGGGCCCTGCCCCTGTTCCACCCACAGTCCTGCCCCCATTCCACCTCTTCTGCCACAGCCCCACCCCTCTGCTTGCTCCTCCCCCGCCACTGCGGCACTGAGACTGAAGAAGCTCTGCACCGAGGTTGTGGTGGGGAGTGAGAGCTCCTCCCACCTGGGGCTGTGACGGGGAGATTTTTCCAGCCCGTTGGCCCATGCAGTAATCCGGCACTGGTTCTCCCATTGCTGTGCTAAATCCACCTCCTTGAGAAGCAGTTGCCAGGGTGATGGAAGAATTCTTCTATTAACTTAGCACTGTCTACACCAGGATAGGTCAGCTTAACTACGTCTTTCGTGGGGGGTGGATTTTTCACAACCCTGAATGACATAGCTTGGTCAAACTAACATGTTAGCATAGACCTGGCCCGTCTGTCTATCACACACACACACATTGCACTGGCAGAGACTCCTGGGCAAAGGGAGGTGTGGGAAATTAAAAGCTTGACACCAACAAAAAAATCCAATGAGAAAAATCATGATATCAGCACATTGGTCATTTAACAACAAATACAAACTGCAGAGACAAATGCTCATGGACGCATATGAGAGAGACACCCAGAAACTTCCTATCAGGTGCTCTCAGGGACAGAAAGGACCCCTGCCTGCCACTAATGGGAGGAGGGGAGGTTATGGGCAGAGTAAGGGAAGCCAGCTTCAGCAGTGTTACTGAGCATGCTCAGTCCGTGGGTGCATGCTCAGTACACACCGTGCAGCACATCTGGGGGGGCACATGACCCCCTTATGTGTTGCCTCTGCATGTGGAAATGCAATCACACATGCACCACACTCAGGAGCATGTGGTCACCACAAAACACAAATACCGCCCCCACACGGAAGCTGTAGAGTGAGAGACATCCTGATACACACACATTTATTGTCTCAGAGGGACGCAAACAGTCACATCCCAGGCTCTTAAGCTTGAGTTCCACTTAAAAGTTGTATCAACATAACCACAGTGATCAGGGGTGTGAAAAATTCATACTCCTGAGCAGCATAGTTCAGCTGACCTAAGTACCCATGTAGCCAGCACTAGGAAGCATTCTTCCATTGACCTCTCAGGGAGGTGGATTACCTACACCAGTGGGAGAGCCCCTCCTGTCAGCATAACTTGTGCCCACACTGAAGCACTACAGCTGTGCCGCGGTCGTGTTTTCAGTATAGATAAGCCCCAAGATCTAATAATCCACACTTTAATCCTAGTCTAGACAAGGCCACCGATACTCACTCACAGGCAGACATACCCATCTCTACTTTGGGCACCTACCAGATACTCCCAGCTCCTCCTCTCGCCAGTCAATTTAAACCCCAGGAGTTTTTCTCTCTCTTCCCTCAGAGCCTGAAGTCCAGCCTTGACTTGCTCCTGAGAAGACAAAAAGGGTTTGGTGGGATTTCTGCTTCGGGTGGGAGAGGAGTGGATCCAATTCAGATTTCATTTAAATAAACGCTTTACCAGCTACTCTAACTCACAGGGGGAACTTTCTTAATGTCACTTGCATGTAAATTCCCTGGCTAGATGGGGCCAAGTTTGCCTCCCATAATTCACTGGGTTTTTTCCCCCAGTAAGTAATGCTGGTCTGTATAATCGACACCAGGGGTTGGCAACCTATGGCACGCGTGCCGAGAGTGGCACGCAAGCTGATTTTCAGTGGCACTCTCACTGCCCGTGTCCTGGCCACCGATCCAGGGCCTCTGCATTTTAATTTAATTTTAAATGAAGCTTCTTAAACATTTTTAAAAACCTTATTTACGTTACATACAACAACAGTTTAGTTATATATTATAGACTTATAGAAAGAGACCTTCTAAAAACATTAAAATGTATTACTGGCACGTGAAACCTTAAATTCGAGTGAATAAATGAAGACTCGGCACACCGCTTCTGAAAGGTTGCTGACTCCAGATCTACACAAACCAAGGGCTCTGAATACCCTGCTTAGCAGTCAGGCAGTCTGGGGAGCAAGGAGTGGGTTATTGCTTTGTTGGGTATGAAATTAATGACACAAAAGAAGAATAAAACGACTTCAGTCAACTTTATTTCAAATAGACCAGCTTCAGAAAGGGACTTGCAACATCTAAAGGGCTCATCTATGCTAGAATTCTACAGCAGCACAGCTGTATCAATGTTGACTGGCTGTTAAACTAGATACCCAGTGTACAAGAATGGGAGAAGTGTATTACCTTATTGGGAGTGAAATAAGTGACAAGGAACAAGGAGTATTACTCCAGTCAGTCTTATTCACAACAGTTTTATTCACAACAGGTTCAGTGCCTGAGGAATGTAATTTCAGGGTGAAATAGCCCTGATCCTGCGACACACAGGTGCTTAACTTACTACTCTGAGTAGCCTCATCAACATGATAATATAAATTGAAGTATGTGCATAAGGACTTATCTGGACTTGCCAGTCACTGAGGGTGTGAATTTAAAGCACAGTACGTGTGTGGACACTTTTACTCCAAAACAACAGTGACATAGTCCTATTCAGCTTAATCCACTTCACAGGGGCAAGGGCACTCTTGCTCCAAAATAAGAGTATTCACACACAGAGTTGATCAGGAATTTCTCCACGTAACGGACAAGCCCTAATTAGTGTTTGGAAGACTGCAACCTTCGATGCAAAAGGTCCTTTAGGTCTGATTCCCAGACTATATAACATTTTATTTAATGTTAGGTGCACAGATCAGTAACTTAAGAGCACAACCCCTTGCAGGAACGCTTGTTAGCAAATTGAATGAATGAGTCATTAGGCACTCAGGTTCCACTAGAAAAAAACCCAGTTACCAGGAGCACAGATCAAAAATTTAGTGGCGAAGGCCTTGCTCCTCAAAGATTCCTAGGCTCTCGATTTCCAGTGATTTCAATGGAATCCAGAAATCTATAAGACCTCTGAAGCTTTGAGCCAAAATTCCATGCAAGAATTGTTGTGAGCATAAATTGATCATCAATAACGCAGGCAATGAGGCGTTCAGGTTAAACTGGAAAGAAACCCAAACATTTAGTCTAGAAATTGCCCGACGAAGGGCCCAAATTACACTAGGATTTACTGAACTCCTGCCATTTTGATTTTGAGAAGGCAACCAACCAAAAACATAAATGCAGAATAAATAGACACTCTGGAGAGAGAGATTCGCTACCTTGTACTTCTGGGTAGCCTCCTCTATGGGAACCGCAGCGTGAGTTCCATGCACCCAGGACTCTCTGCAGATCAAACAGATTAATTGTTGTTCCTCCACACAGAAGAGTTTCAGAGGCTCCCTGTGTTTCTCACACACTCGCTCTGCCTCTGGCTCTGTTGTTGGAGGCAACTTCAGCTGTTTCACTAGCTCCACCATGTTCGCCAGCTCCCTGTTGAGCCTAAAGTTTCTCTGTTGGGAGGTCTGTCTGCACTGGGGGCAGGAGAAGTTTGTAGCCAGTTCGCCCCAGCAGTGAGTGATGCAGGCTCAGCAGAAGTTGTGCGTGCAGTGGATAGACACCGGGTCTTGGAAATACTCCAAGCAGATGGAACAAGAAGCTTCCTCTTGGAGTTTTTCCACAGTAGTCATGGTCTTCTGTGAAGACAAGTGTGACAGCAGTTTAGTTTCACATCACTTCCCTTTGAGTGCATCCTGACAGCACTTCTTCACCTGGAGCTGGTTCATTTGCTGGGCTGGAATGAGCCCCATCTAGTTTCAGCCCCTGAGGCCCTGGAGAGCAAGGTGACCCTCCCCATGCAGGGAACAATGCTACTTGATTTCCAGGTTAAAAACCAAAAAAAACCTCTTTGAAACCACAATTAAGAGAATGCATCTCTTTGCTATTGAAGGGCAGAATGGTGAAATCCTGCCCTCAAATGTCAATAAATAAATGTAATATAATCATTTATTTAAATCCAGACACAGTAAGAAAAATTATTGGTGGTTAGCAGTCAGATTTCACCTAACAGATAAAGATTATCCATCACTGGAGATTTTACAGAGCAGATTAGACAAACACGTCAGGGACGGTCTAGATAATACTTAGTCCTGCCATGAGGGCAGGGGACTGGACTAGATGACTTCTCAAGGTCCTTTCCAGTCCTATGATTCTATGATTACCAAGTAGGGAAGTGCTCCAAGCTATCTCTGTCCCTGTCCGTCTTTATCCCTTGCTCATCTCACACCTTTGTGCCAACCAAATTGCATTTATATTATTTATTGATATTCCAAGACCTGCCCCAGTCAGGCTCAGAGTCCTCTTGTGCAGCAGGCCAGACAAACTTGTAATAAAAGTCCAGATCCTCAGGTATTTAGTCTCCATTGGAGGTCTCCATTGGTCCATACATTTCAGAACCTGGGTCAAAGCAAAAATCCTTCCTCTGTATTCATTAAAATTTCCATGATTTCCTGGAAAGGGGAAAGGAGTGGATGCTGCAGACAGGGCTGTACATCAGCCAAGGCAGACCATTAAAGGCAAGACAAACTGTGTTACCAGAGCAACAAGCAATCAAAAAAAAAAAATCAGAAACTGAAGCCTGGTCTGCACTAAGGAATTCAGTTCATATAATGACATTGCTCAGGGGATGTGAAAAATCCACCCCCCTGAGTGATACAGGTAAACCAACCAAGCCGCCAGTGTAGAGAGCACGGTGTTGATGGGATAATTCCATAGCTACTGCCCCTCTGGGAAGGTGGAGTACCTACGCCAACAGTGGGAGAAGTCTTCCGGTCCGTATTGGTAGCATCTGCACTGAAGCGCTACAGCAGCACCACTGCAGCGTTTTAAGCATAGACCTGCCCTCAGTGGGAGGAGACATGGATGGTTGGAGATTTAAGACCATCCCCGCCCTTAGGACGCTTTGGTTTAGGTTTACCAGTCAGATGATGGGTCAGGGAAGAGGATAAAGGAGACAAAGCAGAGCAGGAAGTCGGTGCCCTGACGTTTAGTCTGTTTGTCTGCAAGTTGTTGTGATTGTTTTGTCTATCTATCTATGAACCTTTCCAGTGGGGGACAGGAGCAGCTTAAGCTCCCTAAAAGTGGGCGGGGGGCACTTGTGCCCAAACCTTGGCCCCTCCCAGCCAAGGCCCCGCCCCCACCCCAGCCCTTCTCCCAGAATAAGGAAGATAATACATGTGCTTTGTGTGACTCCAGGGCTTGTGTCTGCCGAGGGCTTTTCACTCATGGATAATTAGGGCAAAGAAGCTAACCGTGAGGTTCTGCAGCGACAGATCTAGAACCCAAGTCGGTAGAACGGCTGACACGGTCACACCACTAGCTGGCAGCCATGGTTGTCTGGGCTGTCTGGGTTGTCACAGATGCCGCTATGAGATAAACACCTCAGGAAGTGCCACCTCCAAAGGCTGGACTGACAGCTTCCCTCGGGGCCCCTGAACATAGGAGCCGACTCCGTGGGTGCTCTGGGACTGGAACACTCTCGAAAAAAAATAGGGGTGCTCAGCACCCACTAGCAGCAGTCCCAATCAGCTCCTTCCCATCCCTCCAGTGCCTCCTTTCCGCTAATGAGCAGCTATTCACTCGCATGCAGGAGGCCCTGCTGGGGAAGGAGGAGGAGCAGGGGGAGAAAAGGCAGGGTAGGGTGGGGGCTTGGGCGAAGGGGTAGAGTGGGGGTGGGGCTTGGGGTGGAGCAAGGGAGGGAAGAGGCAGGGCAGGTGGGGACTTGGGGGAAGGTGTGGAGTGGGGGAAGGGCCTGGGGCAGAGTGGGGGTCAAGCACCCCCTGGGAACGTAGAAAACTGGCGCCTCTGCCCGTGAACCTTGTTTAAGTCCAGGAAGTATTTCAAGAAGTGTTCGTGCACTGAGCTGAGCTCCTCAGCCAGATGTAATGATGGACGTGCCTCCATCACTGGACATTTAGATCCCGAAGGAACCACATGAAGACACTTGAATATTGCCCAGTAGACGTGTGGACATTTCTAAAAAGAGGTGAGAAAGTTCTTCTGGTTGCCATTCCCTTTCACTGAAGTGACCCACCCTCATGGCAATGGGAATGTCAGTAAAAAGCAACCACCGCACCCATTAGACAGTTCTGAGGGTTCCTTGGCTTATTTCTCTCTGGTAGAACCTCAGAGTTCCAAACCCCTCGGGAACGGAGGTTGTTCGTCACTCTGAAATGTTCGTAACATTGAACAAAAATTTATGGTGGTTCTTTCGGAAGTTTACAGCTGAACATTGACTTGACACAGCTTTGAAACTTTACAAAGCAGAAGAAAAATGCTGCTTTCCCTTTATTTTTTTTTTAGTACTTTACGTTTAACACAGCACTGTACTGTATTTGCTTTTTTATGACTTTGCTGTTGCTTGGCTGTGTACTGCCATTTCCAAATGTGGTGTGTGGTTGACCGGTCACTTTGTAACTCTGGTGTTCGTAACTCTGAGGTGCTACCGTATTGTGTACTAAACAGGAAATACCAGAGAGCCCATTGCAGCGATCAAGACACTTTAATACAATCATCTGGTGGATCATAAAGACATAGAATCCACTTGCTAAAACACTAACACTATAAAAGTCCATAAAATTTTCTCCATCTCTTTCCAGGTCCATCCTTCAGGACCCATCTTGTTGTCCCTCACCCATCCTTACCATGCAGCCTTGAGAAATGTGGAGTACATCATTGAAATCAATGGGCTTTAACTCTGAAACCTAAAGAGGGTGATTTCATTCGTCAACATTGTTAACCCTTTGATTGCCAATCGCTTTAAGCAGAAACATCCACAGTCCCAAACATCCTTAAAGGCCCTATTAGTACTAACCAGCAGCCAAAGCCTTCAGATTCTCCTTCTCCCAACAATGTCAATAAACACATGAATGGGAACCCGGAAACTGACCGTGTGGGAACAGAGTAAAATAAACCCAATTCCGTGCCAAAATAAATACCCCATTTCACTTCAAGTCAAATACTCCATAGGAAACAATTAGCTGGAGCTCCCATGGAATTTTGCCCAGGGGCTACAGAATCCAGAGAACTTGCTATAGAATTTCTAATTTACTCATCCTTCCGACATCTACAATCCTCCCCAAGAACGGAGGATGAAGACACACAGGCTGAGCCATGCGGTTTGCTTCTCTAGCTCGACCTCTTCACTCTCTTCCTCATTTTTGACACCTCAGAAATACACTTCAGTTTCCAGGATCATAGAGATGGGCTTGTCAGAGGCCAGAGGAGCCCGGTTCGTGGTCCACACTGGGATAGACTAGCCCATAGCTTAGGGACACAGCGTGAGCTGTGATTCCCAGACCCAGAAGAAAGGGAGGATTCGCTCCCCATTGAAAGAGGCAGGATGGAAAGTGAAGATCGGGGCCTTGTTATCAACATCAAAAAAAGCCACCTGCCCCCTTTCGTAGTCCAGAGAAACTCGGATCCTCCCAGGCCTTCTACTCAGAGGAAGCAGGGTGTCAGGGTAAGCGCAGTACTGTCCCCCACAGAGCCCCACAGCCCAGATCCCCTCGGCATGGTCCAGACTGATCCATCCCTTTCTCCACACAGATTCTCGGGCGATCCTGACACTCCAGAATCCCTGCTGCCCCAGGTGCACTTCCCAGTCATTCCTCCCCGAGGTAAATCCCTCCCGGCCCAGCACGCAGCAGTACGTATCAAATCTCTCAGGATTGTCGGGCAGATCCTGAGGTGTGTCCTCCCACCACACGCTTTTCCGATCCTCGGTCAGAACGAGGTGAGGATTCGCCGTGTCCGGATCCAGAGTCACATTCGCTGGGAAGAGAGAATGAGAGCATTAGGGGCAGAGCTCAGTCCTGGGGGAGGCTGGGACCATTTCTCACACTCCCCAGCAGCCCCGTCCTGGCTAGGACACTCCCAGCAGTAGAGAGAGACAAGAGAATCATGCTGCCTGCTGAAGAGACGTCCTGTACCCAGCCAGAAGGCAGCTGAAGGGAGAACGCAAACCCCAGGGCACATGGAATGACTCTGCAGGGCTGGAATCAGTGGCCCTGAATGAGAGCAGAGGCCTCTTGTTTGTACCAAAGAGCCCAGGTGGTCACCCCAGCCCACGGGGAATGGAAAAGGAACCAACTCAAGACTCTTCTCCCAGCCCAGGGACCGGGTGGAATTTGGAGACACAAGAAATTGAAACAACTTCCAAATTTTCCAATTTTTAGCAAAGCTGTTTTGCCATTTTTCAGTGGTGATGGGAGCTGGCCAGTCTCCATATGGCCCGGCAGCCCTCTTCTCACTCCCATGCGATAACAGCAGTTACTAATACTGGGGTGCTAAAGGCCTTCCCTCTTTCCTGTAAAGATCCTCCTTCATTGCCAAGAGGCTACTTTGTCCGACCTCAGACACTTCTTCTGCAAGCAAAGCCTGAGCCACAACTCTCATGGTCTTCTCAGTCGGAAAATATACCTGACACAAGTCACTTTTCCAGCTTTTTTCCAGACACTCACCCCATTCCACCTCCAATTCAGATGGCAGAGAATCTAGAGAGAGAAGAGAGGGATGTCATGGTGTTATCTTTAGGATAAGACTTCTGCAGTTCACCAGTCTAACAGGGCTTTGATGATGGGAAACAAATGGTGGGGATGGGACAGAGCTATCCAGACAGAGAGAAATTAAGGTGGACAGAGTGTGAATTCATCCCTCTACAGAAGGGCCAGGCCAAGATCTATGCACCTCTTGAATCTCCATAATACAATTCAAGTGAGAGATGATGGATCACTGGCTCTCAGCAGAGGGGTGAGTTTCACCTCCTGCGAATTCCGAGGCAGTTTGAAATAAAATAGAATCAAGAATATGATTTGATCCCTTTGTGTTAGGTAGAACTAGGGTGACCAGATGTCCCGATTTTATAGAGACAGTCCCAATTTTTGGGTCTTTTTCTTATATAGGCTCCTATTATCCCCCACCCCCATCCTGATTTTTTATATTTGCTGTCTGATCACCCTAGGTAGAACTGATGTCATCCCCAGTATATCGCACTCCTCAGTAATTGATAGATAAGCAAATCCATCTATGAGAACACAATGATAGACACCTCTCCAAACCCTATCCCTAATTCAGAGATGATGAAATATTCCTTCACTGTTATTTAGCTGGGCTTTCCCTTAGCAGCCAATTGCATAGTGCCTAAATCCTCCCCGTCACAGACACACATCTGGATTTCCACCCCCTTGGTACCTTTGAATTTCCTCAGTGTCTCCTTCAGAACAATATTTTTTTGAGAGAAATTGCTGAGTTTCTTTTCCACGTCTGGAAAAATCTCCAGTGGCTGCTGGAAGTCTCCCACCTTGCACCTGGAGGGAGACACAGTTTTTTATTGGTTGGTCTTCATTTTATCAGCTTGTAACGTGACTTTCACGCCAGTGAATTCTGCTGTACTAAGCAGCCAGGGTTATGGTTAGGGTTAGGGTTAGGGTTAGGGATAGGTGCATAACTTCAGTTGAAATCAGTGCTGTCTGGGGATGGCAACTGCCCAGAGCCCATGGCAAGAGAATGGGCCTGTACTGGATTATTGGTTTGACTGAAGCCTAGGCACATGGTTCTGGGTGTTGAGACAGACACTTGCAGATAGGAGCCTGCCTGCTAGGAAGGAGGTTGGAAGCAGACCCCAGCTGGCCTGATGATTCTTTTGTTTGGCGTTTCTGTTGGATTTTGACCAGAGGAGTCTGTAACCCTGGATGGAAGGGGTTGAATAAGTGTCTTGGATGGAGGGCTAAGCCACCTCTACAGGGGAAGCTGGCTGAAGATCATGTGGAGAAACTGAGGCATCACCACTCTGCGTCGGGGGGAGGGGCATGGTGGGACGGTACCTCTGTCACAAGCCTGGACAACTAATTTCTCTGTGGCCCCCATCCTCCCAAAACAAATATAAAGGCATTTAGTCATCTCAGTCTTTTGGATATCATTGCCACCAAATGTATCCAGCAAGAACTGGACTGAGAACTCCAACCCAACTCCCCAAAGACTCATCGGGTGGGGCAGATTTTTGATCATGGCTGATTTGCCCAGGGTCCTAACCCGTGACACAGAGATGAAACAACCCAAAGCCCACTTCCAGACGTGTCAGTCCCTCAGGTATCCAAGTTACTCAATACACACATTCAGATGACAGACGAGTCCTTTCCTTAGGATGGCTAATTCTATAGTCTAGTAGAAATGGAAGCTACCCTGGGGGTTTGTTCAGCAGTGGGAGATTTCTATACCAATGGTGATTCTGCCCCAAAGGCTGAGCTAGGGAGATGGGGCTTTATTTATTCAGGGTATGGCTTACACTGCAATCCTGGGATGTGACTGCAATGCCAGTTAAGGTACCCAAGGTAGCTTTCATTGAACGAACTCAGGTCCCGGACTGTAAAGCCATGGCAGAACATGCTTCAGCACAGGTGAGTAATGACCCAAGGTTCTGGGTAGGTTTATATTGCCTGTGCGAAAGCACAGGCCGCTGAAGGTTGGTTGCTCTCAGTAAGTGAGCTATAGACTGGCTAGGAGCAAAAACCATACCTCGTGACTGCAGTATGGCCCCTTAGGCCTGGTCTACACTAAGGGGCGGGGGGTCGATCTAAGATATGCAATCTCAGCTACGAGAATAGCATAGCTGAAGTTGACGTATCTTAGGCCGACTTAGATTGGCTTACTTCTCGTCTTTGCGGCGCGAGATTGACGGCTGCCGCTCCCCCATCGACTCCACTCCCGCCTCTCACCCTGGTGGAGTTCCGGAGTCGACCGGGAGTGCATTTGGGGATCAATGTATCGCGTCTAGATGAGACGCGATACATCGCTCCCTGATAGATCGTTCACTACCCGCCGATGTGGCGGGTAGTGTAGACGTACCCTTAGTTTATATAATCAAATTGACTCGTGCTTCCTTCGGGAATCAGAATCAGCCAGTCATCCCCAGCTAGAGAGGAGAAGCTGAACTGTGCCCCTCTCCTGTGTGCTTTGCTGTTGAGTTTTGGGGCGAGCTTCCCACACAGTCAAGTGGGAGGGAGAAGGAGCCACGTACCTGTTCAGGGTGCTTCTGATGTCCTACAGAAAAGAGAGAGATACAGAGAGCTCAGACCCACAGCAATAACAACTAGAATGAACAACAAAGGGTCTTTGCACCTCTCCACGCATTTTATCCCCATGACCCTCTGCTCTATTTGGTGAGCAACAGTGCTTTGTTAATTTCACACCTTCCTGCCACTGCCCCTTTTAAGCACAAATCAGTTATTATGAACTAAGGAATGGATCAATCAGTTCTGGAGTGGAGCAGGCCCCTAGGTGTTGGGATCTGGCCACATGAGAATCTGAACGCCACTGCGCTACTGGTGTGCCCAGCTGGCACACCTGCTGCCCAACCGATAGACCTTTATTGGCTAACACAGAGTGACTACCTTTGTGCTTAATAGCCTGGGCAGGCTTAGATCCGGGTTCAGTTGCTGGCCCGGCTCCTTCCTCAGTGGCCTTGGCAAACTTTACTTCATCTTTCCGTGCCTCGTGTGTGAAATGAGGATACCAGCCCCTAAACACACATTGCACCTACATTTTCACTGTACAAGTCCCCCAAGCTTCTGGCAGGCAGTGTCCGGTGTCCGGGGACCTACGTCATGTCCAAGCCTCTGTGAGATCAATGAACCAAGGGAGAAGAGCAGCTCCTATTCCTAGCTTTCCCACAGGGCCGATCAGGTAAGCACAAGAGCCAGGGATGGGGCCGGAGGAAGGGGAAGAGGCCTCACTGTACTGGAGGGTGATTCTCATTCTGTCTCTGGTCTAATTAATATGTAAATAAAGCACAATAGCTTCAACCAGCAAGACCCACTGCAGTCCATCCCCTAGGGCAGACACTCACCTAACAGGTGGCAGACGGGAACCATGGTCACCCACAGCCTAAACAAGTACACTAACCGCTAGGCTACAGGCTTCTGAGGGCAGAGCCTGCTTCATCCCCTCACCCAGCCATTTTGTCTGCCATTAAGCAGGTGCCTAAACCAGTGATTCTCAAACTGTGGGTCGCAACCCCATTTTAATGGGGTCTCCAGGGCTGGCAATACTTGCTGGGGCCTGGGGCCAAAGCCGAAGCCTGAGCCCCACTCCCAGGGGCCAAAACCCAAGAGCTTCAGCCCTGGATGGTAAGAGTCAGGCTTCAGCTTCAGCCCTGGGTGGTGGGGCTCAGGTTACAGGGCCCCGCCACCCCCCGCCCAGGACAGCAGGGGTTGGGCTTTGACCCCACCTCCTGGGGTCATGTAGTAATTTTTGTTGTCAGCAGAAAGTTGCAATATAACGAAGTTTGAGAACCCCTGGCCTAAACCCTTCTCACAAGAAATGCCTAAATGAGGAGAGTGGGTCCCATTTGTGACTCCCACGCAGAGCTAGGAGCCTCCCTGCAGCCCAGGTTTAGGTTCTAACTCCGGGCTTAGCACACATCCCTCTCATCAGCATCTCCCATTGGCTGGCTGAGGCAGCTCCCCGCTGAGTGTACATTGCATAGGGAGCCTCCACGGCTAACCTGGCATTGTGGGCGCCAGTGATTTTCAAGAGGCTGAAAAGCCAGGTGTTGCAACCCTGAATGACAATCCCTTTGGAGTCCAGGGAGATTACTGAGGAACCCAGGAAGCTGAATAGCCACCTCCTCAGCTGCCCCAGAACCTGCATGGGGCATAATAAAGCAAAAACTTTGCCGCCAAACCCCGCAACCACGGCAGCACCAGGGGAGGCAGAGCCTCCACCGGCCTATTATCCCTGCTGCCCATCTCACCCAGGATCTCAGCACCATGACAAAATGCAAAGTAAAAAAATCAACGTATTTGAATGAAATACAATAAATCCCAATGAAAAGTGATTGGAAAACAAAGATAATATACATCAAAAGTGACAGACACTGAGTTGCCTAGGCTCCAGTTCTTGCCTAGAACGGAAGTCTCACCTGCAGGAATTCACTCACTGGCTGCTGATACTTCTTCTCTAACTCACTGATCAGCTCGCTGAGATGGGAAATCTCCTCCGAGAGTTTAGCGACGCTCCCATTCTGCCAGTTCACAATCTCCTTTTCCACCTCTCCCAGCCGGGTCAGCAGGAGCCGCTCTTGTTCCTCCAGTAGATGGCGCAGCTGCTCAAATTCAGACACGACCTTGCACCTCTCGATTTTCGTCTGTTCCTGTAATGAACGGATTAAAACGAAGGAAAAGGAAAGGCAGGTCATGAACAGAGACTCAGGGGACATATAACTGGCCCCTGAATGTACTTTAATTGTCCTTAAAAACCTCCAAGGTCAAAGATTCTACACCCACCCCAGTTAACCTCTCCCAGCGCTTAACGCTCTTCAGAGTTAGGAAGCTTGTGAGCCGGTGGCCAGTTGCTATCGCTGATGTCTCTTCCCTTCCTCCCAGGGTCACACACAATTTATCCTCATCATGTTTGGCTGAGAAACCTTCTATGGTTGCTCATACTTTTGAGGCAATATCTGTCTCTTGCTTCCTTGTATTTAGTCCGCTGGAGTGGAAAGTGTCTCTCTCTGTCCCATTGCCTGCTCAGCCCAACCTTTCTGGGTTTAGACCAGGGGTTCTCAAACTCTTTTTCTGGGACCCCCTTTGAAAATACTTCAGGCTGTGACAACCCAGCCCCCTCATACCAGGTCATCCTTACTTCTGCACTGTTGCTGGTGGCAGTGCTGCTTTCAGAGCTGGGCGCCTGGCCAGCAGGCGCCGACCTCGCGACTCCCCCACAATAGTCTTGCAACCCCCTTTTGGGTCGGGCTCCCCAGTTTGAGAAATGCTGCTTTCAACTGTGCGTTGCACCTCCCGCTTTCCGCCCCCTAGTTTGTGGCCACCGATTTTGCGTTTGGAGCAAGTCTGCTTTATTGTGGCACAGGGCCATTCTAGTGAAGTAACTGCCAGGGGGATAGCTCCTTGCAAGCCATCGGGAGCAGCCTAGCTTGTGGCTGTTTGAGTTCTTCTTCCTAGTGACCCCTGTGTGTTTTGCTTTAGGTGCTGATCTAGCAATGTGAGCATCTTTTGATTTTTATTGTTCACTGTACTGGTCAAAGAGTGAGGCTGACCCAGTGAGAGAGAGACCCACGCCCCTGTCCCTGCTGGGTAATAACAATGGGAACCTACCAGATATTCCTGGCTTCTCCTCTCTCCAGTCACTTTAAACCCCAGGAGCTTTCTTCTCTCTTCTTTCAGAGTCTGCAATTGCATCTGGATTTGTTCCTTTGGGGGGAAATGATCTGGATGAGATTTCACTGGGGAAGGGGGGCTATTTCACTGGGGAAGGGGGGCTATTTTCTTCTGTGATTGATTTTCTTAGAAAAATACGTAACAAAAGGGGGAAAGGGGAAGTAGACAGTAATCAATCTGAAGTAATGAAGTGTGGAAAATTGATAAGGGAGGCCAGAGACATCGGGGGGAAGAAAGCACAACTGGCATGGCTAAGGACAACAAGGAGGAGTTTTTTTAAGCATATCAGAAAAAACAAACAACCCCCCCCAACAATGGTGTAGGCACATCACTACATCATGATCATGATAAACCTGCTAAGAACAATGCAGAAAAGGCAGAAGTCCATAAATATTTCTGGTCTGAGCTTGGGAAGAAGCAGGATGATCCATTCCACATGTGAGGATTATGAAGTATTTCCCAGCCCATTTGCAACCAAAGGGGATGTTAGAAAACATCTAGGAGGGATAAACGTTTTTAAATCAGCGTTCCCAGATAACTAACTCCAAAGGAACTGGCTGAGGAGATCTCTGGCTAGCTGGTGTTCATTATTAATAAATCTTGGAACGGTAGGGAAATTCCAGAGGACTGGAAGAGTTCTAATGTCATGCCAGTAATCAAAAAGGACAATCAGATGATCTGGGTAATCTTGGGCTGGAAAAATTGATATGGGATTCAACGTGAACACAATTAATGCCAGTCAATGTGGTTTTACGGAAAACAGGTCGTCAAACCTGATTCAATTTTTTTAAATGAGATTTACAAGTTTAATTGTTGACTGTACAGATGTACTGTCCTTACACTTCTGGAAGGCATTTGACTTTTAATCAGAATGTGGGGTGATAATGCAATTAGCACTACACAGTGTCAACAGAGCCCATGTTACATGGATTAAGGACTGCCTGACCTGCCTCAAAAAAATAGTTTTCAATAGGAAACCCTCACTGAATTGGGGCGTTCTGCAAGGATCAGTGCAAGGCCTAAAACTATTCAATATTTTTATCAATGACCAGGAAGTGAATATAAAATCAATGCTGACAATATATGCGGATGGTGTGCGGATTGGTGGAGTGGTAGATAATGATGAAGATAGGGCAGTCATATAGAGTGATCTGGATCATTTGATAAGTTAAACGTATTTTACAATCAAATTCCAAGTTATACATCTAAGAGCGAGGAATGCAGGCCAGACCTACGGAAGGGGAGACTGAATCCTGGAAAGCAGTGACCCTGTAATGCAGAGGCCCCCAAACTGTGGGGCATGCCCCCCCAGGGGGGTGTGGAGGAACGTCCGATGGGGGGGCGCAATGGGACCTGGGCCAACCCCCACAGAGGGCAGGGAGGGAGCGCCACCCAGCCCCTCCCTACCCCCAACTCTGCTCCAGTCCTGTCCTTAGCTGCATCCCTGGCCCATCCTAGCCTCGGTGAAACTCCAGGGCTGAGGCTGGGGGGTGCGGCCAGGAGCAGAGCCACACCTGGCTGCGGGCCCGGCTGCTGGACCCCACCTCAGCTCGGCTGCGGATCCGCTCCCGCACCTGCCCCAGCCTTGGCCCAGCCTCGACCCACACCCAGCTGCAGCCCCAGCCTCAACCCCCTTACCCCTGTCTGCCCTCCATCCCCTGCCTGGAGCCGCAGCCCTGCTTCCTGCCCTGGCTTGGGGAGGAGCCAGACAGGGGTAAGGGGGGGCATGACCCTCAAAAGTTTGGGGACCACTGCCGTAATGGATTTAGAGGTCAGTGTGGACAAACAGCTCAACATGTGTTCCCACTGTGATGCGGAGGCTGATATGATCCCTGGATATATTAATAGTGGGGTTGTGACTAGTCTGTATATTTTTTTTACCTGTTCATGGTGAGGCTGACCCTGGAATACTGCCTCCCATTCCAGGGTCCACATTTTTAAAAGAACGATGAAAAATCAGACAGGGTGCAGGAAAGAGGCACAAAAAACAACTGAAGGGCTGGAAACAACGAGTTAGGGCTCTGTCTACACTTGAATCGCTACAGTGGCTGCTGTAGCACTTCAGTGTAGACACTCACTACAGCCATGGGAGAGGTTCTCTGGCCGTTGTAGTTAATTCACCGCCCCAAGAGGTGGTAGATAGGTTGAGCGAAGAAGTGGGGTAGCACTGTCTACACTAGGGCTAGGGGGATTTTTTTTTTTCACATCCCTGAGAGACGTAGCTATATCAGTGTAAGTTTTCAATGTAGCCCAGCCATTACAGCGAGAGATTTAAGGATTTCATTCCGATTATTTTATCATGACTATTGAAAGGTAACTTGATTAGTGCATAAATACCTTCAAAGGGGGTGGGGGGAGAATGCCAGGTACTAAAGGATTCTTTAATCTAGTGGATTGGGTGATAAAGCAACAAGAACAAATGGCTCAAAATTAAAGACAGGTCATTTCAAATGACAAATAGGGCACAAAATGTTAACAGTGAGAGTGGGTAGCCAGGGAAGTGGCAGAGTTCCTCCAGCTCCTGAAAGTTGTAAGGTGGATAAGAAACTGGTTAAAGGGGAGACTCCAGCGGGTCGTACTGAAGGGTGAACTGTCAGGCTGGAAGGAGGTTACTAGTGGAGTCCCTCAAGGATCGGTTTTGGGAC